>NC_142574.1:28855000-29155000 GCF_041283825.1 Pyrus communis | reverse complement strand
TCATGCAAGGTAGTTGTTGACTAGTACTGAATCACCACCGTGTCACAATTTTATCTTCTTTCTACAATAAATATATTTGCATGTATATTATTCATTAAGGTCAGGTAAATTATATATACATTTTTTATATATAAAAAAGTTTTAATTATAAGCGATGTTACTACTTTAAGTTAGACTATAAAGAGAAAGAGAGCGAGCAAGTTGAATTATAAACACAATGAGTTAAAGATGAATATCTTATTACTCTAAGTTGGACAATTTAAAATTTATCACTTGTAAATTATACATTATTTTAAAGTATTAAATCCAGTTCAAAGTATTGAGTAATTTTCTCGAACCAAGGACAAAGCAAATTTAGCTAGCAACAGGAAGAATGAGTAAACCATCGGATGGCCTCTAATTCCATGGCCATAGCTATTCGAGGATTTTGTTAAAGTAGTGGCCAAACTATAAAACGGAAGTGGTGGATGTTAAGTTAAAATGAAAAGAAACACGAGTACCTTAAGATCCAACACTTAAACTTATTGAGTTAGGTGGTTTATATTAGAAAGGGAAAATTGACATACAACTGCACTTGATAGAAACGCCCCTACAAATGGCAGAATTGATATACCTCAAACCTCTTTGGTAGATAGTTTAAAGTTAATTGGCTAAAACTTAAGAAACAAAATCTTATAGCAAAAAAAGAAAGAAAAGGGAATTGTTATTGGCATTCCAAAATCTCATTCTACACTCCAAACTTTCTATATTTGGAAAGAAAAATACACTTGTGAGGAGTATATAATGAGATTTTTGGAGTGTCAATAACACTTCCCTAAATAAAATTAAAGACAAATCTAATATCTAAACCGATGCCTTTTCGACGTGTTATAGGCATCACCCGCCAAAGTGTCGGTTTTTACGTGAGAAGGACATTGGTTTGTCATAAATGCTTATGGCCATTTTTTGGATAGTGAACCCATAGATTTTTTAAGGAAACAATAGAGATTTTGTTAAGAATGAGTATCATATTGATAAAAGAAAAGATTTTGAAGAAGTTTATAAGTAAGTGAGGGTAATTTCTATATTGCTAGTTGGATTTGTAGTGGAACCTCAACTTTCTTTATGGTTGTTGGAACCAAAATCCCGCACATCCATGGGTGGAGGCGTGATTCAATCGAAATTGCTCAGATCTATGGCAAGGGGAGAATGGAGTTGATTGGGTAGTGTGATTAAATCCAGATCGGACGACCTATATCTCTTCAGAGAAGGAGAATCGAATTACTGGTGTAGTTTTAGAAAAAAAGATTATGTATGATGTGCAATATGTTGAATAGATCATTGACAAATAGCCTATGAAGACGTGTAAGAGATGCTTTTCCATGTCTACGCAGATGACGACGTGTAGAGAATGTCCATCCTCATAGAGAATATGAGATGATTGGATAGAGATCCCTAGTAAATACCAAGGCTATAGAATTTATAGAGATCTTAGGAGTCCTTGTAGAGAGTAATCCCAATTAATTAGGAAAACTATTGAGGAGGGATCTAGAATAAGATATCCAATCTTTCTAAGATTATGATTACTTGCCTAATCACCAAGATATCATAATTTGACTTGAATTAAGATTTCCTTACTTGAGGGAAAATAAATATTTTCAATGGGTAGAGCTAATGGATTCGTGCTGGATTACATTGGATTATGGTAATATGACCTGGAATACCTATGTAGCTACGATTACGAGGGTTTTTCGATCATTCCAACTTTCCCGAGTGCCACGTGTTATGGGCCTAGAAAATTATGGTCCCACAATAGTATTAGAACAGGTTGTCTCACGTGTAAAGCGCAATGACCATACATCACTTCGTTTGTGTTGTCCATGTATTAGGCATGAAAATTTGTCACAAGTGAGGACGCATGTTGAGAATGATCTCACAGTGATGAGATGAGGGACCTTGTATGGGCTTATAATTAAGTTGGAATACTCCCCCATATTGCCAATTGATTTTATGGTGGAACCTCAACTTTATTCAAGTTTTTATTCAAGATATTAAGGGTGCATAAACCAAATAAAATCAAGTTTTGAATAAAAGACTAACTTGGCCATTCTATTCTTTAACCAAAGAAAGTCAAGAGTGGGAAAATAGCCAACTTGATCATAATTAAAATTGTTCATTTGCTAATCGTCATTGGAAGATCATCTCAGCGAAAAACCAAATAAATTGGTGATAGTTTTGTCATTCATATTCATACAAATAAATATACGGTTTTGGTAACAATTAAGAATGTCATAGCAAACAATTCATTGTGTGTGTGTGTGTGTGTATATAAATTACTAAAAAAATTTAAATTTGATTAATTGTGTATAGAGATGATCTTGAAATAATGATTTAGGAGATGAACGATTTCGAGTATGTCATGTATAAGAAAAATTCGTTAACTTACCTTATAATAGCATTAAACCATGCAAGGAAAGATGAATTCGTTTGAATTGAATATTAAAATAGTTGGCTTATTCTTAAAATATGCTTACAAAATTGGATTTACATCAACTTTCTAATTTTGAATTAAAAGGCGAATACTTAATATATATATACCATATAAGTAGATAAATCATACATTTTTAATAAGCCATTTCTCTTCGTTCTTTATATGTGTTAATAATTAGCTTATTTTGAGAAATTATAGTTTATCTGATTCTTATCCGAAATTAATACAAACAAGACTTCTTTCAATTTTTGCATTTATGCCTACCCAAAAAATGGCCAAACATGTTTTTTTTTTATTGGGTCAAATAATATATTTGTTATATTAGATGTTAGATTAGTGAACAGACGGGGTTCAAATTCACACCATGGTGTAAATGCAACACTCATCTTCATCACCTTGGTAGAATAGAGATTTTTCAATGTGATCGGATGTCGGGGTGGTACACTGCTTGTAAATGGTGGGATATGTGTGTTAAAAAGTTAATAACTTAAAATATACAATTTCCCACCACTTATATAAAAGCACGTGGTGCACCACCCGTGTTGCGGTCACAATGAAAAATTTCTCGTGGTAGAGGGCCACTTGTGGAGAGATTTTTTAATGTGATCGGAACACTAAATGATACACCACGTATCACTATACAATGTGTGTTAAAAAGTTAATTAATTATATACTAAAATTTCACACCATTTATATAAAAACACATAATGTACCACCAGTGTTCTAGTCACAATAAAAAATTTCTCCCACTTGCGGCCAAACATAGTTTTCAGTTTTGGAAAGCCAGCTCCAAATTGCAAGGACTTGAGGATGTGAATTAATAAGGCTTACTCATGCCCACTCTGCATTTTCGGTGGGTAGTTGAAGCGGTCTTGAATGCCCTTTCTCCTATTTCACAAGCTTGCCACATTTTTCAACGATATCTCCTATGGAAACTCCCATCTGAAAATACCTTTTATATAAACAAAAATAATAAACAAAAAGCCCCATTTTTCTTCTTAGTCAACATCTCTATCTGTTTTATTTTTTGTTAAATGACATCTCTATCTCTTTCTAGGACCTTTTTGTATCCCATAAATTGGGCTGTCCTGCAGCGTTTTCTGTTCACTCCAAGATTTGACAAGAAAGCAGAAGAAATCTCTCTCTCTCTCTCTCTCTCTCTCTCTCTCTCTAGCTTCAGCCATGGCTGAGACTACAGCGACTAATGGAATCCATGTCTTGAATGTTGAAGATGGTGATGCCAATCACAAAACCAACCAAGAATCCGGCAGCTTTTGCGTCTCTATCCCTTTCATGCAAAAGGTGTGACTTAATTAACTTATATCTATCAAATTTTCAGTTTTGTTTTCACCGTTAAATCGATATTGTAAATTATTTTAATTTAGGAAAAGTTGGCAGGCCGCGAACAAACAGCCTACTACTAACCTAACTCATATCGGCAAAATCATTTTTGTTAAAAAGAAGTTTTTGTTTCAAGGAAGCAGAGCTTAAAAGTGAATGATGAGTGATGAAGTTGAAACCTTTTTGTGGGACAGGTATTGGCTGAGGTGCTGGGAACCTACTTCGTGATATTTGCAGGTTGTGGGTCTGTGGTGGTGAATCTGGTCTCAGACAACACGGTGACGTTTCCTGGGATTTCAATTATTTGGGGGCTTGTTGTGATGGTCATGATTTACTCTGTTGGTCACATCTCCGGTGCCCATTTCAATCCTGCTGTCACCATTGCCTTTGCAGTGACCAAGAGGTTTCCATTGAAGCAGGTGACCTAATCAAACCAACCCATAAATTTTTATTTCTTCCTTTGAAAGTTGTAAACCGCAGGGATCAAATTTCCCGATGTTATGTGTCTTTATAAATAAATAAAAATGTGTTTCTTTTTTAATAAGTTTAGTCTAAGAAACTCTAGTGCCCGAAGTGAAGACTGAATGCTACTAGACGAGATCGTTATTTGCAACTTAAAACCCGTGTTGCTAACAAAACAAACTTTGCTGCACAATTTGAAACCATAATGTTCTCTTGCCAATTCCTTTTTTCGTGGCCACATTTTTCTCAATTTATTCTTATATTTTGTTTATAGGTACCTGCTTATGTAGGAGCTCAAATCCTTGGATCAACTCTTGCAGCTGGTACCCTTAGACTGATCTTCAATGGGCCCCAAAACCACTTTGCAGGAACAACGCCTTCTGGAACTCCCTTCCAGTCATTTGTGATTGAGTTCATCATCACATTTTACCTCATGTTTGTTGTTTCTGGAGTTGCCACTGACAACCGAGCGGTAACTACTATTTTCTACCTCTTTAACCTCTAAAAAATTTACTTTTGTCTAGGATCCAACATTGATGGTTTCTCATGTCAATCACACACCCCTATGTGTTTTGATTCCTCACGAAGAAATTTGTGATTAACTTAGGATTTTGTCACTGTAGGAATCCCAAGTGCAAAAAGGTTTTTTTTTTTTTTTTCTTTTTTTTCTTTCTAAAAGCAGTTGAGAGAAGTTATTCTAATATTAACCTCAACTTTGTCAACATATTGGTCCAAATTTCCTAATTTTTATAAGTAACCGTAACCAATATGGTTGATTAGCTTACAAGGGTTGGTGTCAAACTTCTTAACCTGTTAGACTGACATGATTGGATTTGGGAATAGTTTTATATTATTATACTACTTAATTAGCCTAATATATTCCTAAATTTCTGCATCATATACTTTTCCACGTTAAACTATTACAGAGACAGTGACTTGGTCATTGAATCATGTCCACAAAAGTGACTCCAGAAATCTTATGGCGATTTGATTTTTCCTCTTTTGTTTGCTTACGCAGATTGGAGAGCTTGCGGGGCTTGCGGTTGGCGCTACGGTTCTTCTTAACGTGATGTGTACAGGGTATTAACTTATTAATATCGTCCTAAACATCCTTCAAAGATATGTTTATTTAATAAGCTGTGACATATGTCTCTTAATTACAAATTAATATTTGTGTCCTATTGATTTGGGTTTCACGTTAATTATACCCTGCAGACCGATTTCAGGAGCATCGATGAACCCGGCAAGAAGCATAGGACCTGCAATTGTATCAGGCCACTTTAAGGACCTGTGGGTATACATTTTTGGACCAACTCTTGGAGCTGTGAGTGGTGCCTTGGTCTACAATCTAATCAGGTTTACGGACAAGCCGCTGCGTGAGATCACGAAGAGTAGCTCTTTCTTAAGAGGAGTGGGGCGCAAGTAACTTATCCGATTGATGAAGGGTATATTTAATAGCTAATTATGCAGAGATTAAACAGTTTGTGGTCAGAGAAAGAGAGGCAATTAAGACCTTTTCTTTTTTCTTTTCTTTTCTAGTTTATGCACTTTTTTTTTTTGTTTTCCCAGAAAGCAAGGGGGCAGGTGTTTGTAATAGATTATATACTTGAAATTAAATTGGAAATGGGAATTTCCATGTTTGGATTGTACAGTATATGATATATGTTATCTTCTGATCCGTACTCAGATTGGTAAATCAAATCGAAGTATAAGTTTTTGTTACTGTTAATTTTTTTTTTCCCAACAAGAGATTGAAATGTTTATAAGGACATCCACAAGAGATCATAGTTTTGTGTTAAACTCATTAAAATGTATATCGTTTCTCATACGTTTAAGTCAAACTTGACCTCTTCTAATAAAATGAAAATCATGTGGCGTTAAATTAACGCGTGATGTGTTTTTTGCTAATGTTAATTATTATCAGCGTCAAAAAATTACAATTTACTTACAACATGCATTAAAGTTGACTTGTCAGTGGTTAGATCTTAATTATTGAATCTTTAACCAAGAATTTACCTGTAGAAAATTCCAATGTTGAAAAAAATAAAGAAGAGGTTGGAAACACGTGAAGGGGTGGAAAGGAAGAGGAAGAGAAAAGACTCAAGGAATAACGTTAGTTGTTAAAGATAAGGTTAAAGTTTTTGGGCATTTTATCACATGAATCCTGTTCATAAAATGGGCGATGGCATGCATTGCAAATGCAACACATCAAAAGTGCAAAAGTGAATAATAATGCACATTTTTTTATGCTGATTACTTGTTTGAATTGCATGCAAAATCTACCAATCTCACGGAATGCATGAGTCAATCTTGACAAATACTAGTTGTCCCCTCTCTCCTGACTCATGATGAATCGAAAAGTATATCTTCAAACTTTGCGTTTGCACTACAATTCAAATTTCTGCTACGTACCAAAGTTGAAAAACTTGAAAAAATTCAAAGCAACACGTTGCAAAATGTGGATTTGGCCCTTCGCACAACTCCTCAAGGATTGATGGCACTTTTTGTGTATATGTATGGTAGTCAAGCTCTTGCTACTTGGTGTGCTACAATAAGAGCTTGAAGTTAGTTTTGAAAGGTGCCTTTGTAGGGCCTTAGGTGTAGGCCTTGAGGCTCGCAATCAAAACTAACAAAGAGCTAGGCGTGTCATTGCTATCTCATTATAGTAGATGTAGAACAAGTATGTCATGCCCCAATCTCGACATATGTCCAGGATCGACACATGACATCACCAAATATCTGTATCTCTAACATACCCCGCCTTCGGGATATGTACAAAACATAATTCAATATTCGAATTGCGTTGTAATTTTCGTATACTTTATGGTTGCATCTAACCTCCTCATTAGACTGCCTATGTACCCTCAGCAATGATCAAGCTATGTGTAGTTCGTCAATTCACTACACTCGAATATTCATCACATAAATCGCTATATCTCAACAATATACTACAATGCATATCATGCAATATTTCAAAGAACAAACGACGAAGCACAATTATATTCTCTAACCATATTGATCAACAAGTCTAATTATAAAGCCAACAATCACAACCAACGTCATCCCATAATCTCACCAAACAATAACACGTACAATACATTGAAATGCAGGGCTAGAGTGACACAGTTCGGCTGAAGCCTACATCTCTGATGCTGAAATCGAATCCAAGGAACCAACAAGTCAAACGATAACTCAACGAAATCCATCAACATTGGGTTCCGGACCACTCAACGAAACCAATGCACCAAAGGGATTTCAGACCACTCAACGGAATCCAAACCAAGATACGATTCCGGACCATCACTTAAAGGAACCGCGTAGTAGAAGGGATTCTGGACCATCACTCAATGGAATCCGAGTGGATACGATTTCAAGCCATCACTCAACGGAATCGCAGAGTAAAATGCATATAGAACCACTTAATGAAATACAAGCTGGATATGATTCCGGACCATCACTCAACGGAATCCAGACGGAGCAGGTAACCGGACCTCTTAGTGGAGCCCTAGCGAATTGAACTTAGAAAGACATCGTCGGCTCACTGGCCACATGCCGCCACGACTCGCAGGAAAATTCAACTATTTTTAAAAATTACCAAATTTTACAGGCAAGCAGAGTTCAATGAGAGGAACAACTTTCATACCTGGGCCGAAGTCCAATTCGGCCGAGAAGTGCTAGGAATCACCTCGGACCCGCCGGAACCCTAGAATTTGGGTGTTCCTCAATTCGTCGAAATCGTAGCTCCGCCCCTCCCCCCCCCCCTCCTCAAAACTTGTTTGGACTTTGTTCCAGGGCACAAAGGGGAGCTAAAGGTGGTGGTGATCGAGGGTAAACGTTTCAGAAATGGTGGATCAATGGCAAGATATCACCGCACCCATCAATGCAGGTTTCACCAAACCGAGGCTAATTGTCATCCATTTTGGGGTGAGAACTAAGGAGGGAGGCCTGTTGTGAAGTTTCCAGGTAATGTCTTATCTTAGTTTGCCAGAATTTGGCCGGGAAACCATCGATTTCCATGGTTCCCACCGATCGGTTTGCACAGGTTCAGGGAGACTTGATTCTCCCCCCCCCCCACCCCAACCCTTTTTAATTTTTTATTTTTTTTCTCCTTTCCTTCATTTCTTTATTTCCTCATTAAGTAGTCATCTTTCCTTTCCTTCCCATCCTGTCTGTCCATCTTTTCCTTTCTCTTCTTTTCTTTTTATCTCAGCCACACACGTGGCATAATGTCAGTGCTCCAGAAAATCTGGAGCCTACTTGATTGAGGTAAAATTACCGAAATATAACTTTTAACGTTAATAACTCCTTCGTTATAACTTCGTTTCACGAACGGTTTGTGCCTACGCATTCGTGGGATCGAGCTCTAATTGAAAATATAAATTGTGACATCGAACGATCTACAGATTTTAAATAATTAGTTTCAAAACTTCACTCTAAAATCTAAATTCAAATAAATTAATATAAATTCCTAAAAAATAAAAATCTCAATAATACAATTACGTAGATTATAATAGTGAAATCCTGGAACGGGTTTCACAAAGTATGTTTTAAGTTGATTACTTGCGCTCTAAGTTACTCAAACTTCTTGTTATCAAAGGATTATTGCAGATGGGTTAAGTCTGCATTAAGTTCTTTTTCTTGCCTTGTAAGCAAGGACTTTTAGTTCATGACCTTGTATGTTCGAATGGAGGGAGTCCAGAGCCCTTTAATGGAACAATTCACATTCCTATATTATTAGGAAGGTTTAGGACCTCTTATAATCCTACTATAGTAAATTACTATCAGTTAATGTATTTCAAAATCTTGTCCAATGGTTTATGCAGTTCATGACTTTCAAAATCTCTTACCCTAACATCCATAGCCTCCGTCGTGAACTCAAAGGAGAGCTGCATGTGCGCGCGCGCGCGCGTGTGTGTGTGTGTGTTAGAAAAGATACCCGACAACTTAAATTTTTATAGAAAAACATGAATAAGCCTGGTCTAAATAATTATAGGAATGAGCTTACATAAATTTGCATACTTGTGATGCCACTTGTAAATTCATTCTTGTCACACAAACTACATAAACTATCCCAAATTCTGTCATCTTCTGCTTCATTGACTACCAGATCGAGAAACCCTTCACTGCCTGAATTTTTCTCTTCCACATAGGTAAGGGAATTACTTCTATGTCTCCTTAAGACCATCTCTAATCCTTGGCATAACATTTTTAGCCCAAATAATTTAGGTTTTAACCCAGAAACATCTTTTTGCTCCAACCCTAGTCTAAAATTTTAGCCCCATATTATTAAAGAATGAATTTAGGCTAATTTTTTTAAATTAAATTTTTAAAAAATAAATTATGTAGACTATCCTAAAATAATTTTATGAACATTTTAACCTAAAAATATTTAAATTCCGATAAACATTGAAAAATCATTAAATCTACACATAAACTCATGAAACACTATAGAAGAATATGAAACACATAATAGAGATGTATAAACACAAGACACATGAGCAAACACATGGTTTTGGAAGATGGTAGAAAGAAAAATTGGAAGAATTGTAGGAGAAAAGTGAGTTTTGTGTGGATGTTTCGACAAATATATAGGTATTTATAGAGTTTTTGGGTGAATTTTGAGTTAAATAATTTTTTTTATAATCATTTTAACCGTTGAATTTAAATTTGGATCATTAGATTTTTTTTTTTTTTACCATTAGATTTGATCATATTCGATTTCAGTCATTGGATTCAATAGATTTATTGACACGCCCCGACCCCGATATTCCCCGAATACCAAGGTAGGCACGTGCTGGCCGACACCCGAGGGTGACGAAAGCCATTTATTGAGTGCAAATGCTGAAAACAAGGGGTAAATAAGGCTTATAAATATAAAAGAATAATTAATATGCAAATAAGGATCGTGTTCAGAGCACACCTCTAAGCTAGAACACTAAAAGAAAATAATATAAAATTGAATGAAACAAATGAGTGGGTCCTACACCGAGAGGACTCGAAGATGCCGATGCGGAAGTGCCTGGACGTCGGGATTGTATGCCTCGATTCTAAGTCCTGAAGGGGGCGCAAAACAAATATGAGTGGACCAAGTTGATATATATATATATATATATATAAAATAAAATAGTTATCAACATACTAACCCCCAGGTTTTATGAAAACACAAATATAATGATAAACATAGGTTTTCCGAAACCTAGCATGTCGTGCAATATCTCAAATCATAATTCGCATAAATAATAAACACTAGTGAATGTCCGATATAACACTTCAGGCCCCATGCTGGCTCCCCGTCTCTGAGCACACAGTCAGAGGAAAATGCACTTCAGGCCCCTTGCCGGCTCCCCGTCTCTGAGCACACAGTCAGAGGAAAACACACTCCAGGCCCTATGCCAACACCAAACCGTCGCCCGGGACGGACCGGATCTATCCCTACGTCCCGTAGCGGAAAGGACCACTAGGTAAGTACAAAACCAGTGAACATACATATATTGAAAATCAACTTCATAGTATAAAGTCATCCATCGTCTATACTATAAAGAAGTGTTCTAAACATGTTCTAAATATCATATCGTCATCCATCAGATATTCTATAAGAACATGGGTTATAGGAAAAATAGTAATAATTCAAACTAGTCTCAGTAAGCATGTTATCTCAAAACGTTTCATAAAACATAATCGTAAAGTCATGCTTTTCTGTGTATGCAATTCTACCATTAAAACATACATTTTTAGAAGGGGTCCACTCACAGTACTTAGCTGCCGAAGAGCCACGCAACTAGCGAAGACGGAAACGCCACAATTAAACGCCCCTAAACACATAAACGGTACATTTAGTCAAACTCTACTCAAACGATTGAATTTGGGAAAACGGACATCGGAAACGGATTCAGAACATCGAAATTAGCCTAGGAGGGTTCCCGCATGAACACTCAAAAAGTCAACGGTCAAAGTCAACGTTGACCGGTCAAAGTCAAAGTCAACGGTCAGACCGGGTCCGGGTCAACGGGTCAAACGGGTCTGGGTTTGGATCCATGTTGGGTTAAAGGGTTTGGACTTGTCACTTGGGTTGGATCCGGGTTTGGCCTAAAGGGTTTGGGTTAGGATAATTGGGTTTAGGTTTTAGGTGGGTTGGGTTTGGGTTAGAAGGAAAGTGGGTTTGGGTTTGAAACCTTATGGCCCAAAGGCCTTTAAAACAAAATAAAAAAAAAAAATGTTGGGTTGGGCTGCCCAGGGTTTTGGGCTAGGGTTTTAAGTGGGTTGGGTTTGGGTAAAAACAGAAAATGGGTTTGGGTTCTTGAACCTCACGGCCCAAGGCCTAATTAAAAAGGGGAAATGGGTTTGGGCTGCAACCAAGGCCCTAAGGCCTTTTGGGTTTTTAAATGAAACAAAAATAAAAATAAAAAAAAGAAACGGTTGGGCTTTTGGGCTAAAACCCGAAACGGCCTAAGGCCCGTGGGGAAAAAAGATGGCCCGAAGGCCTGGGTGCGCCGGATTCCAAGGAGGGAGAAGGCCGGTTTTCGGCCGGAGAATTCCCAAGCTCCGTTGGAGCTCAAAACTCAACCAAAACATGTCATTCAATATACCAAATTGAAGCCCCGAAGGTAAGGAATCGAAATGTACCCTTGGTTCCCGTCATCGTGGTCGGAGTTGGCCGGAAAACAGCCTGGAAGCCACGGTGTCCGCCGGAACTGGGTAAGATTCAAATGAGCATAACTTCTTCAATACTCAATGAAATTGGGTGAAACAAAAAGGAAAGTTGTAGTAATCAGCGAGACGAAGAGATTAATACCTTGTACGCCGGCCAACTCGCCGTGGTTTGGCTGGAAATTGCCTCGAAAGGGGGTGGCGCTCGCCGGAAAACTGGGAAATGTCTCCGAGGTGGTTTCTTCATGGTTTGACGTCCAAAACACAACCACAGGGTTAGAAAAGAGTTATAGGTGTGGGCATGGGTGTGTGTGTGTGTGTTCTTGTCGGAGGAAAGAGCACCGAGAGGAGGGGGAAAGAGAGAAGAGAGAAGATAAGACTTTTCAGAAAGAAAAAAAGAAAATGGAGAGGGAACCGGGGGACAAAACAGGGGGTGGGCCCCTTGGGCTCACCAATTAAGGTTCAAAAACAATTTTAAAAAGAAAGATATCCCCAAACTTAGTGAAAATACAAAAATACCCATTTTCTTACGTAAATTCCGGAACGGGTTGTTACATTTATAAATATAAAACAAAAACATTAACTAAATTAAATGTGGACCGTTGAATAACCAACATCCCATTTGAATGTGAGCCGTTGATCAACCAAAAGAGTCGTTGGGCTCAATTTTATTTGTAGACAAGTGGGAGACACGCCCATGTGGGTGGGGGCTCCACCACTAATCTTGGCCTAAATCAGGCTTTTTTTTTTTTTAGGTTTTAGGTTTTAGGTCCAAATTAAAACTTGGGTTGGAATGGATTGGGGGGAGAATAGAAAGGGAATTATAGATTTTAGGCCATGAGTTTGAGTTAGCCTAAGAAGGCGAGGCAAGTATAACAGAATCGCCATCAAGAAGACAAAGGCTTCCCATACAAACAATTGCCCTTCCAAGTTGACCATCAGTTTCAACTTATTCGATACGCTTTTTCTTTAAATCAAGCCAAATCAAGGATATGTTATAAATAGGTAAAAATGAGAGAAAGAACTTTTGCTAGATATCAAAGTGGAACAGGAGTAATATATCACATTGTTTATTTTCGTAACTATATTAGACAATGAATAGGGATGAAAAGAGGGGAAGGAGAATATTGATACTATCACTTTTTGCATTTAATCTTGTGTATAAAGGCTTTTATCCGACACCTCTTTAAATGTATGAAGAAAATTTACACCAACATTGTGAAAACCAAACTTCTACTATTAAGCCTACAATTTTGACTTTCATTTTTTTTCATCTTCCACTTGCTTACTTTATATAAACATTCACACTTAGTTCATAACAGGATAACAGTTATTCGTAAAAATAACCATTTCACCATTCTTTTTGAAAACACGAAAGGTTTGCAATAACCAAGCAATGTAGGCACAGTTCCCACATCAATAGAATAAAACAGGGATCAAGATTTTGCCACTCCATATTTTTTCATAATTTAAAAAATCCTTTCGGGATATAATACTGACTAACACATATTTGAGGAACTTTAGAGAAAAATGAAAGTTCTATATATTTGAGGAAGATGGCAATCGATTACATTTGTAAGTTGAAGTCCATTATATACTGAACAATACAAGTTTACTTAACCACAAAGTAATTAATTAATCATCTAACAGACATTCTAACAATTTAGACTGATGTGGCATTGGTTGCAGAGTAACCAATGATTAAGAGACATCCGTCTCCAGACATTGATTTACTTTTGGTAGTGGATAGTAGCATAATAAGCTTTCGAAACACACATGATGTATCAAATCACTGGGAGGGAGCCGTGAAAGGATGTCAACGATTAGCTGCCGCGGCAGATTTGACATGGTTGAAACCTGAAAGGTTGGCTTTGTGTTTGACATGGTTGATAAAATATGATAAGAAAACCCTAGCGAACTTAACAAGTTCTTGATGCCAAGTTTGATTGTTATCTTCTCCGGTACCATAATCTGAACCCCGGAATTCCCTTGAACACAGCTCTCCACAAATCCAAACTCCATTCGTCATCTATTCAATATATGTCACGCTCCCTCGGCATTCGCCATATATAAAACTTCCACATTCCGAATCAAATTACAACCATTCGTAACATAAACCAACACAATTCATTCGTACGACAGCTTATAAGTAAAACGTCAACAGTTAAGTGAGTGAATATTGAATACAAGTGTAAAATAAACTGCTCTTTCGACATTAATAGGGAAGGACTGATTCCAACAGGAAAAGGGACATTAATTACACTGCGGTTTAAAGAATTTAAAAAACGAGTGGAAAAACTGAAGTTAGATACTATAGAATTGAACATGTTAAAAGTGAGAAAATCTAACAAGGGTTCCCCTACTTCCATAATTACCGGCATGTTCCCCGTTAAATTTGTACCGGGGCGCTGTTTTGAGTGACAGTGCTGCTGACAGAACGATCCCTTGGTCTTGTTCTCGGAATAATTAATGGCCTACAACAGACTAGAGTAATGAGCATCTCCGTCATGAAGACCATCATGCTTATCCATACTGATATGGTTTTCTTCCAATGCCATATAAATCTTCTAAATAGGGGAAGTTCTGACTCAAGGGTCACCGATGAATCATATATTTGGGGAATACCGGCACCAGGCTGGTATTCTGCACGTTGTTCAATTGTCACCTTTAAGCAGGCAGTAGGAACATCACCTTCGATAAACCCTCTAAACTTGAGATTCAGATTTTGGGATTCTGAAACGTAGCCGGCAATAAGAGGAACAACCTTAAGGAAAGTCAATATAAGGTGGATAGGCTCACTTTTGAATTGCAACATGCATGGATGGCTCGAACTGGCAAGGGTTCTACCATCAACAGACAGGAACTCGACCCTGACCTACAAATACAAAAGATTCATAAATATAAAATGGAAGCAGAGAATCGGAAATAATTCTTTTTAACTCAGAAACTCGGAAATAGATATACTAGCTCCTTCCGTCCCATTGTATCAACCACTCAACTTCCTTACTTCCCCTGTTGCCAGTATAACAATTCATGATGACAGTGGTATCTCCAAACAAAAAACAGCATCACCAGATTTCTGCGAAAGATCCATGCTTTCGATTAAAGGGAAAGGCTTACTAATCAATCTTCATCTGACACATTGTTCCAAGGTTCCTATGCCTTCTAAAATCAAGTGACAACTGTGATAATCTGGTGGGTCTCCGTTCTGGGGACAAGCAAGGAGAAAACTACTACCGTAACACACCATCTGTACACAATGCTACTTGGAAGCTAACGACTACAATCACCAAACCCAAACTTCTTACACCGTTTACAGATAAAGCGAAACTCTACCATGAAACAGAACTCAAAGCAACCAGTTTCATTATGAATTGACGAAAAACAAAACGCATCATAGAAGTCTGAAACAACAAATAGGAATTCACATTCAAGTGAATTAAGCAAGTTACCTGAAAGGCCCCGAGATTCCTGTTGTACTCCGATTCAGGCAATATGAACGAAACAGTGACCGCCAATTTATGACCAGGAGGTATAACCCGATAGCCCCGGAAACTCTCCCCAGCCCGAACCTTCTCTTTACAATCCGTACCACAACTCACTCCAGCACACGACATCACTGGTACATAAGCCACCGGACTGTGCTTACTGTAATCAAAATTCAACATTTCCTTCATCTGCATTGGCTCCGCCACAATGCACCTCACCAAAACTCCACTAAACAAAATCGACAAGGCCAAGAGACCACACAAGACAATGCCAACATAGCAAGACCAAAACAAACCCCACCCGCACCGCAATGCCACCTTCCAAACCGTATTGTTGTCCTTCAACCACTTGAAAACCAGAGGACTCACATGCCCACTAGCCAAATTCCACAAATTTAACAACTTTCCGATCAAATACCCTCTCCCTCGACGCACAACTTGAAAGGGGTCGACTACGAGCATGTAAGAATTGTTAAAAACCCATATGGGAAATGTTAAGATGCTAACTAATAGATTGATTTGGAGCCCAATTGCTTTGAATATCAATCCTGCTATGAATACAAGAAAGTTAAACGATGGGTCACCGATTTGCGCGGCCGAGTCGGCCGAGTCGGTGGATGGGCCGTCGTTGGCGGCGGTAGTTACAGTCGAACCCTCGTCATTCTGATCACTCCGAGCTTGCGCCGAGCTGCCTCGGTGCCGCGTCGACTCGGACTCCCTCAAATTCCGGGGAAGCTTAAATCTTCTGGCTCGGAAACTGAGCCTGGCGCCGTTGGTGGGGTCAATTAGGGAGGAGCTAAGAGAGGATTCTTCTGAAGTTGAAGCCTTTGAGTCGTCGCCGGATATTGCTCCGAGAGATGGCCGGCGAAGGAGGTGGGTCGCCTGAGAAGGTTTGGAATCGGGAAGAGAGACAGTTGGGGGTGACGTGGATTGATCTGATTCGTCGGTGGAAGGGAAGCCGTCGAGAGCGTCGAAGAAGACGTCGTCGTTTTCGTCTTCGTTGTTTTGGGCGGGAGTTTCGGTAACTTCCATTGCTGCTGCCGCGTTGCGTGGGGTTGGAGTTTGCTATCTTATGAGTCTCAGCCAACCATTAGTTACGTACCCGAAAAATGGTGCGTTTTCTCCTTCTCATTGTTTTACTTCTTTTTAGATAAGCTTTGGATTGAGGAAATACTTGAGCCATAAAACCAAAACTCTCTCTGTGTTTGTTGCTTCTTATCCCTTTCACCTCTTTCAAACAAAACACCATAAATGACACGCCCCGACCCCGATATTCCCCGAATACAAGGATAGGCACGTGCTGGCCGACACCCGAGGGTGACGAAAGCCATTTATTGAGTGCAAATGCTAAAAACAAGGGATAAATAAGGCTTATAAATATAAAAGAATAATGAATATGCAAATAAGGACCGTGTTCAGAGCACACCTCTAATCTAGAACACTAAAAGAATTTGATATAAAATTGAATGAAACAAAGGAGTGGGTCCTACACCGGGAGAACTCGAAGATGCTGATGCGGAAGTGCCTGGACGTCGGGATTGTATGCCTCGATTCTAAATCCTGAAGGGGGCGCAAAACAAACATGAGTGGACCAAGTTGATATATATAGTAATAGTAAAACAGTTATTAACATACTAACCCCCAGGTTTTATGAAAACACAAGTATAATGAGAAACATAGGTTTTTCGAAACCTAGCATGTCGTGCAATGTCTCAAATCATAATTCGCATAAATAATAAACACGAGTGAATGTCCGATATAACACTTCAGGCCCCATGCCGGCTCCCCGTCTCTGAGCAGACAGTCAGAGGAAAATGCACTTCAGGCCCCTTGCCGGCTCCCTGTCTCTGAGCAGACAGTCAGAGGAAAACACACTCCAGGCCCTATGCCAACACCAAACCGTCGCCCGGGACGGACCGGATCTATCCCTTCGTCCCGTAGCGGAAAGGACCACTAGGTAAGTATAAAACCAGTGAACATACATATATTAAAAATCAACTTCATAGTATAAAGTCATCCATCGTCTATACTATAAAGAAGTGTTCTAAACATGTTCTAAATATCATATCGTCATCCATCAGATATTATATAAGAACATGGGTTATAGGAAAAATAGTAATAATTCAAACTAGCCTTAGTAAGCATGTTATCTCGTAAAACGTTCATAAAACATAATCAAAAAGTCAAGCTTTCCTGTGTATGCAATTCTACCATTAAAACATGCATTTTTAGAAGGGGTCCACTCACAGTACTTCGCCATCGAAAAGCCACGCCACTAGCGAAGACGGAAACGCCACAAATAATTTCCCCTAAGCACATAAATGGTACATTTAGTCAAACTTTACTCAAACGATTGAATTTGGGAAAACGGACATCGAAAACGGGTTCAGAACGTCGAAATTAGCCTAGGAGGGGTCCCGCACGAAACTCAAAAAGGTCAACGTTGACCGTTGACCGGGTCAACGGGTCAACGGGTCAACGGGTCACGGGTTTGGGCTTTAGGGTTTTGGGTTAGGGTAATTGGATTTAGGTTTTAGGTGGGTTGGGTTTGGGTTAGAAGGAAAGTGGGTTTGGGTTTGAAACCTCATGGCCCAAAGGCCTAAATAAAAGGGTAATGGGTTTGGGCTTGGCAGGAAAGGCCCAAAGGCCTTGGGTTTTTAAAGAAACAAAATAAAAATAAAAAGGAAAAGGTTTTGGGTTTTGGGCCAGAGACCAAACAGGCCTAAGGCCCGTGTGAGGGTGGAGAACTTCCCGAAGGCCTGGGTACGCCGGAGAAGGACGCCGGAACTCGGCCGGAAAATTCCCAAGCTCCTTTGGAGCTCAAAACTCAACCAAAATATGTTATTCAATATACCAAATTGAAGCCCCGAAGGTAAGGAATCGAAATATACCCTTGGTTCCCGTCATCGTGGTCGGAGTTGGCCGGAAAATAGCCTGGAAGCCACGGGTGTCCGCCGGAACTAGGTAAGATTCAAATGAGAATAACTTCTTCAATACTCAATGAAATTGGGTGAAACAAAAAGGAAAGTTGTAGTACTCAGCGAGGCGAAGAGATTGATACCTTGCACGCCGGCCAACTCGCCGTGGTTTGGCCGGAAATTGCCTCGAAAGGGGCGGCGCTCGCCGGAAAACTGGGAAATGTCTCCGAGGTGGTTTCTTCGTGGTTTGATGTCCAAAACACAACCACAGGGTTACAAAAGAGTTATAAGTGTGGGCATGGGTGTATGTGTGTGTGTGTGTGTTCTTGTCGGAGGAAAGAGCACCGAGATGAGGGGGGGAAAGAAAGAGCACGGAGGAAGAAAGAGAGAAGAGAGAAGAGAAGACTTTTCAGAAAAAGAAAAGAAAAGGGAAAGGGAACCGGGGACAAAACAAGGGGTGGGCCCCCTTGGGCTCATCAATTAAGGCTCAAAAACAATTTTAAAAGGAAGGTATTCCCCAAACTTAGTGAAAATACAAAAATACCTATTTTCTTCCGTAAATCCCGGGACGGGTTATTACAATAAAACCTCTCCTCTTTCTATATATATACGAAGATATATTCATAAATATGGTGTAATTCGTCATGTTTTATGCCTGAGATACCTCCAAGATCGACACAGGTGATGTCAGGATGTAATCATACTATAACACACCTCGCTCCCAAGGCAGGACTAAAAAACAATCCAATAGTTCAACAACGCGTATCCTTTACTTTTATTTTGTGGCTATATCTAATATTTGTGTTAAGAGTGCCTCCGTACCCACTTTTATTTAATGGCTGCATCTAATATTTGTGTTAGAATGCCTCCATATCCTAAGATAGAGTCAAGCTACTTGTAATTCACCATTTTGTTAAGATACAAGATTTCTCATGCCATTGCCTTCACTCGCTTATTTCTCCCTTGTTATAACTCCAATTTGCGAATGATTTTCGTCTATGCGCTCATAAGATTGATCTCTATCCAAAAATACTAAGAGTGACCATGCATGGTCAACACATTTTTAACAACTAACTATGAAAAATCAAACTTTAACTGAAAAATAAAAGAAATCCAAAATTAACGAAATTAAAATAAATTCATGAAATAGTGAGGTACGATAATTGTACAGTGAATTTGGGGAATGGATTTCACATTAGTAGTTTAATAAATTAACCAATAAAATTAAAGAATAAACTTAAAACTAACAAATTATTGAGGGGTTATGTTTAGCCCTTTCAGTTATATATGGTAAATGAATAACTTGTCATTATGCATTAAAAATTAATTTCCTCTATAAATCTGGATGTGGCTATATTTAGCCACTTCGAGTGAAGATGACCTTAGCAAAGAGTATCTAAAAATATTTTTTACTTTTGGATAAACTAGTAAAAAACATTTATTATTGTATAAGGAATAGAAAGAGTGTAAAAATTATTTTTCACTATAGACTATAGAATGACCATAAACTATTAATAACTTGTAGATATCATTGTCTGTAACAAATGAAAGGATTACCGATTTAATATCACCATAATCATTAATTAAACATGTCCCATGTTTATTTATTGGGTAAAGTCTTTTGGTAGTAATTGGTTCATGCATGTAATTGCTTATTCCAACTTGCTAATTGTGCATATAATTTGTGATTGGATCAATCCAACTTTAATTTCGAAAAGGAGTTAAAAGAACTTTAATTTCGAAAAGGAATTAAAGGCGGGGCAGTGGTTCACCACCATCCTCCTTTCATGCACTGTGGAGCGCGGCCACCAAATCTATAATGCAGTGACATGTGTATAAATTTTGTCACAAAATAATGCGTAATTTGTTTGAAGGCCGCCACTACAGGCCTACAGTAACGTTCACGAGGGTACGTCGTCATCCCTTTTGTTACCGACCGTCAAGCTTAATTTAATCCATGTTCAATCGCATCTGGGAACAGTAGAAGAGTGCTCATCGACCTTATAAATGACAAATCCATACACACTGTATTATTCTCACAACAAACTTTTATTAAAGATCAATTAGTACAATTTCATATATAAATGCTGATGATGCAGCAGCTGCCTCGTAAGCTCTTTGTATGCTTCCTTGTTGCACTGAGTTGCTGCCCCGGGACTCGCTCAGCCTCCTGAGTTGCCCCGAGAGGAAGGGGAGTTCAGTTGCTCATATATATATATATATATATATATATATATCCATATCCCTAGTTGGGACATACAAGGACTCATCCATGACTGAATGTATAGGCTCACTAAAGTTTGCGCTAAAGTTTGCAGACATAGCAGTAGATCAGTGTGCTCACCCCGACACCCCCCCCCCCCCTTCTTCCCTCTTCTGTCACACTCAGTTCGAATCCCGCTCCTTGTAGCTTAGATTAGATTCATTAGATTATCGGTTGAGAATCTAAGATCATTTGTTGGATCCAGTTCTTCTAGAGCACAGTGTAGAACTTCATATATAGCTCAAAGTTTCTGCTGATTTCATTACCAAATAAAACTTATATTACACACAGAAAAGTAAGGTCCGCCTTGCCCCTTCATTTTACATGGATTTGTTTTCTGTTGTTCTTTGAATATGGATGCCTTTCAGTTGATGCTCTCCGACAAATTGCTACCACGTTGGGGGCCAAATATTGGAGTTTCGAAGCTGGTGCTGGTGCTGGCGCTTGCCGAATTGATACAGTGGGTGTAACAGAGAAGAAACCAAAGGGATCCCAGAAAAATATCGATTGCGTATGCAACTTTGAGAACAACACTGTTTGTCATGTCGTAAAACTGTATGATTCTGAACTTTAAGTTTCACCTCGATTTTTCCATGACTTAAGAAAAAAGCTATGCCTTCCTTGTCACAAAGCTCTGAATTTCGGTAGTTTCTGCTTAAAACTTTAACTATTTGTTTAACACTTTACAGAATGATCAAGGGTTATAGTTTACCGGGTATGCTTCCACCTCAACTCGTCAAACTTCCTTACCTCCAAGAAATGTACGAGCTATCATATTCGAATTACTTGAGGTTCAAGACTCGGATGATACATATCTTTTTATCTTAATTAAAAGTACATTCCTTTCCGTGTAGCGATTTTTCTTACAACTATCTCAATGGTACAATACCAAGGGAATGGGCTTCGATGAAGTTAACTTACATGTGAGCCTTTTTGAATGTCTGTGATAAGACTTTAATTTTGTAGCTCTGTATATTTATTAGTGAATTTTCGCAGTTCTGTTCTTCCCAATCGCTTATCAGGCGAAGTTTCAAAGGAGTTGGGAAACATTACCACTCTGACATTCATGTACGTTTCAAATCTTGGTTTATCTCAATTTAACTTGAATACTGCCTTGATAATTGCTACTTGACCTATAGATGAACAAAAGTTCCATAGGACATCATATTTGTTATATCAACGTTCTTTTTCGCTTCTTTTATAAATCATTAGGAATCTTGAAGCAAACCAGTTTTCTGGTATTCTTCCTGCTGAGCTTGGGAATTTGGTCAATTTGCAGACTTTGTAAGTCATCACAATTTTTAAAACAGATTACAGTCTTTTATGCTGAGTTGATAGTTCCTTACTGCTTGTTGCAAGTGTAGGTCTATTTCATCCAATCAGCTAACTGGAAGCTTGCCACAGACGTTTTCCGGGCTAAGAAATATAAGACGTTTGTAAGGTTTAATTAGACTTGCTTCTCTTTTATAGCATTATCGTGATTCTCGTGTGTGACAAGCAAACTTCTACTGAAATGCAGCCGAATGAATGACAACAACTTTAACGGAATACTCCCGGATTGGGTGCAGAATTGGAAGCAACTCAAAAGATTGTAAAATCCTTATATTATTTTAGTAAAACAAGCTGTTCCCTTTCGAATTTTTAAAATTTTTGTAGTATGTATTGATCTTTTTTTCTTTCCAAAAACTTGTCTTGTTGAAGAGATATGCATTCAAGTGGACTGGAGGGACCGATCCCATCAAATATTTCTCTTTTGTACAATTTGAAAGAGCTGTGAGTAATTTCGATCCTCATTCTGCTAAGTTGCTATTTTGCGTGATATTTCCTGCAGATTTGATTAATTGTTCTATGCGTTGTGGCGTGTCTTCGTACAGGAGGATTAGTGACACAAATGCGCCAAGTCAGGAATTTCCTATGCTGAGATATATGACAGGCCTAGTAACACTGTACGTTTGAGAGATCTTTGCCATTGAATACCTTGACACGTATACGCCCAAGCGCACACTCACACACATATTTCTATCCAGTAGCTATAACTATGAGCTGTTTGATGCTGATTAGTTAACTAATTGAAGGATTTTGAGGAACTGTAACATTTCTGGAGAGATCCCTGCATATATCTGGTCCATGAAGAACCTGGAGATGTTGTAAGTAATTAAAGTTGTAAAAACTTTACTTTTGATGCTTGAAATTGAATCACCAAACACAGACACATACACGAGTACATGTCTATGAATGAATGTCTGCAATGGAGAGGTGTAATACAGAAGTCTCCCACTCTGCTGATGGAATGAGATATCTTGCCAATTAACTTTTGTACAAGTAAACAAAATTATCCAACTAGAATCAGCACCGTTCTCTGGGGGAGGAATGTATGTCGAGTGCAAACATATAGTTCATTTTTTCAAACAACGTTTCTTAGATGAAATCAACCCTTCAATTTATTCTGTCATATATCTGGTTAATGAATCTGTGTCAGGATTGAGATTAATTGATTGTGATATGTGATTATGTGATTGCTAGGGATCTCAGTTTCAACAAGCTAGTGGGTAAATTCCCATCCACGATAGGAGTTGAGCGTCTGAAATTTGTGTAAGTGAGAAATACAGTAACCAAATTGAGAACTCAGCATCTTTCTTGAAAGTACTGATGTACATTACTAATACTTTGTGTTCCCTTGATTAGCTTTTTGACTGGAAACCTGCTAAGTGGAGATGTGCCAAAATCAATCTTGCGAGAGGGAAGTAATGTGTACGTTTGTTTCCTGACATGCTTCCGATTAATACCTCATTTATTTTTATATTTGCAGTCTACTAAGTTCTAACTTCGTTGTATTAATGGCCAAGTGGACATGATGATGTTTGTTGAAAAGAAAAAAAAAGGTGGACAACATCATTGTGTCTTCCTTGGTTTGGGGAGGAAAACAGGGAATTGTTTTTTGTCTTGAACCATGAGAAAAGCCACGGATGGCTTTGGGGTTTTAATTAAAGGATAGCAATTATCCTCATTGTTTAAGGGAGAGAGTGAGAGCTGAAAAACAGAGGGCAGAGAAGAAGAAGAAATCTGGAGCAGCAACCCCATTTCGAAGAGAAGAATGTGCTCTTCTCTTTGGTTAGTAATCATCCATCAAAGTAATTGTAATAGCTTTGAGCTTTGTATAGAGAAGAAATTAATCACTATATTTTATTCTCTATTTGTTTCTTTGGTGTGTGAGAGTTTTTGGGTGTATTGGGGTTAAGGGTTGTGAGATTGCCAACACTTTGTAAACTCCCATTTGGTTGATAGTGGATTATTGGGTGAGCTCCTACTGCTCCGAGGACGTACTCCAGTTACACTGACTGTGGAGGAACCTCGTTAAAATCTTGGTGTTCTTTTATATTTTGTTCTTGCATTTCCATTTGATAAATTTCCTGTGGGCTAACTTGAGTTGGTTCCAAAAGATTTTGGTGCTATCCTAGCACAACAATTGGTATCAGAGCACTGGTTGCTCTTGGGTACTGTCTAATTGCCAAAAATGTCAGACGGGCAAGATGAGAATCCTTTTGGAAGCAGCTCAGGATTTGCAAGAACTACGGTGCAAAATGCAAAGTTCGAAGTTGAAAAGTTTGATGGCACAAACAACTTTGGGATGTGGCAATGTGAGGTCAAAGATGTGTTGGCTCAACAAGATCTACTTGCTGCTTTACGAGAGAAGTCGGAAGCTATGTCGAAGCCGGAATGGGAGAAATTAAATTTGTGGGCTTGCTCTTCAATTCAGTTGTGCCTTGCAAAAACTCAGAAGTATTTTGTGATGCGGGAGACATTGGCAAGTGTGTTGTGGCAAAAATTGGAAGACAAGTATATGACGAAGAGTGCAGAGAACCGGCTACACTTGAAGAAAAAGCTCTACCGCTTCCAATACAAAGAAGGTACAAAAATGATTAGACACCTTGATGCTTTTAATAAATTGATTGCCGACTTGTTAAATTTAGATAAATCATGATATTTATCTTATACGGAATTTTTGAGGAATTCTTTACTTATGTAGGACTTGTGATTAGGCAACTTGTATTGGATGGTCAAACTTGAATTGAATACTTTAACTACATTTGTGATTTGAGATGTTGCTGACATTTTCATACTGCATGCGATTGCGACACATAGAATAGACGTTAACGGTATTCATCTTCCCTTAAAAAAGTCAGCAAAACATGCAGGAAAACAAGAAATTAAGCAAAAGCAATAGATATACACAATTAAATTAAGTTAGATTATTTTAGAGTATAAACAACACAATAATTCAATAGAATCATCTTATTCATGATAATTATTTCGTTGTAGACTTGTAGTGCTATCAAATTATCAATTCATATATACCAATATTATAACATGTGTAACAAGTCACAACTAAAAACATAAAATGCACAAAATCATGCTTAATAATCAAACACGTAACTATTAAAGCTAACTATTAAACAAGTAAAACATAAGGTCGATCCATATCTTTTGACATTGTGCGTATTTGAATCCGATTTAATAAATATTTGTTTTGTATAAAATAACATTTAGGTCTTAGTTTCACGTACTTTTGACCAACGTTAGCCGTCATTGAATTTAGTTAGCTTTTATTAATCTAACTAATTAAAACGTTGTTTGAACGACGTTTAGTCGATAGTCAATCGCCAATTCGACATGCACATGAAAAGTGAGAAAATATTGGTTAAAAAATGTTATTAAATCACTTAGAAAAACACGAACAATTAACCAAAGCAGGAAAAATGCTTATGCTTATTGCTTAAATTGTTGACAAAGTGTGTCATGAGGACACGAGGCTTATACAGTTGTGGTTTTCTACTTGTACAAGAAAGCTCATCAATTAATCAATAATTAGATAGTGATTTAATCCATGATTATATCACCAAGTTGCACTATCTTGCAGCATGCAGATACTATAATTTTCTCAACAACGATCGTAATTAAATTGAAATTAGCACATATATGATTAGATAAATTGAGCATAAATATACAAATGTAATATCTAACAAAAACATTTGCTAATTTCTGCCGTTGTTTTTTTTTTTTTTTTTTTTTTTCGGTCAGCAATGTTCTCTTTGGAGGTGATTTTAAATGACTGAAAACGTTTTTAAATAAAATGCTTTAAAGTTTCAAAAGCACTTAAAGTGACTTTTTAGTATTCACTTCATTTTTAGTTTTTTTTTTTATGAATGATTAGTTCCAAAAATCTTTTCAACAAAACCGCTTTTATAGAGATAGGACTCACATGTGTGTTGGTGAACCCTACCTCTATTAGAAAGATCGTACAAATAATGGTACAAATAGATGGTAAATGTAACATTACTCTTAAAAAATATAAATGAGTAATGCTAGTTAAACCAAGTTTTTATACCATGTGATATGTCATAAGAAATAAACACGCTAACCAATATTTATTAATAATCAAATTATCACCAACTAATCATATGATTTATAAAATTTAGTCTAAAAAATTTATCCCTTAATATTAACATAATATAAATATAATTTCGAAAAAAATCAATTTTGGAATGGTCAAACGGTGAAATTCCGTGCCATGACGCGCGTTGAACAAGTTGTACGGTGCCTTACATTTTCGGGTCTTAATATGAACTTGGATTCTTTTAATCTAGATTATTTTAAATAAATGTGACGGCTGTCATTTACTATTGTGATATGTGTACTCTTCAATCCTCTAATCTAGATAATATCATTTATTAAAAAAATAAAAAATAAATCTGACGGCTGAAATAAAGTCTTAAATAAAAAATATGGCTGGAATAAAGTCTTAAATATGTTTCTTCCAAAACCGACAGCCTATATCCTTTCGGACCACATATTACTTATAATTTTGGATCATGTCATGAATTATAAATTGGCTGAGATCTTGTCATGAGATTCATATTTGTTTATGTTCAAATTAATTCAAGTGGTATTTCTTTGATTTTATTATTATTTTATATTTTACTCTAATTTGAACTCACAACGTAATGGGTAAAAAAAGAAGATTCTGCTATTTAGTACTGTAGTCTAATGTTATTCATCTTCACTTGTAAGTGAGATGTCTTAGGTTCAATTATTGCCAAAAGCGAATCTGAACCACATTATTGCTAGCATGTTGTGAGGCTTTGCCCATCTCCCTTCCTTTTAGTGTAGATAATATAGTTTGTTCGAAAAAAAATAAATCCTAATCACTAACACAATTCATCATTTACCGTGAGTTTCATTATTTTAGAAAGAAAAAAAAAAACATTTGTTATAGTATGAAATAAAACAAGAAGTGTTTAATAAATTATATTTGCATACAAAGAAAAACAATGTCAAAAGAGTTCAATAAATTTTCACGTGTATGACTATGTAATGCAATTTTGATACGAGAATTGATATTAAATTGTGAGTTGGGAGAGAGATTATGGAGTCTCACTTTTGAGAGAGACCCCTTAGCATTTCTCTTACTAGAAATTGCAAGCATGACGAGATAAAATTATTGCGGAGTGCTAACAACTTTGTCATTTACCTTCTCATTTTTTCACATGCCACATTTTTTTTACTAGCACGCAAAACTATAAGTTTAATTACTTATTTATTGACAATCTAAAATACTCATTATACTAAAAATAGTGGAATTTAAATATAATAAAATTTTCAGCTTTTGACTTTTAGTTAAGTATGGCATGAGGAAAAGTGAGAAGGCTGAAATGAGAGACTAAGTTAGGAAGGTTCCTAGCATGTTCTGAAATGAAAATGCAAAGAAAATCATCTATTTCGACTACATATATAGCTCATAACATCTGTCACTACTATAAAATAAACTCATTAATCAAATACTTATAATTTAATTATTAACATTCATATTATATGATTTCAAAATTATTTTATTAAAAGATTCGGGCAATCAAAATTGACTTATGGAGAGAAAACGACAAAAAAAAAAAAGTTCAACCTTTAGCCTTTGGGAGGTCCACACACACACACAACCGCACCCCTTTGGGTTTCCAAAGAAGCCCCTACATTTGCTTTTTCTTTGCAGGGTAAATTCTTTTATACGTGAGACTTCTTATAATAAAAAAATTATTATTTTATACTTTTCATAATAATTTATAATATTGATAAGAAAATTAACGTTAAATTGTAAAGGGGATTTCATCTCATTTTCCAGAGGGTCTCCGTACACTGTATCAAATATTCTATTCCATTCCATTCTATCAAAATTGTCGATCCCATCTACATCACGAAATTAATGTTTCCCTATCCGGATCTGGGAATTTTCTCAATTGTCAACTGCATGAATTGGCTGACTGCCCCCTGAGGAAAAGCATAACATGAGGAAAAGTAAGAAGGCTAAAGATGGGAGACTAAGTTAGGAAGGTTTCTAACACTTTTCAGAAATGAAATGTTAAGAAGATCATCTATTTGGATTACATATATAGCTCATAACATCCGTCATTAATATAAGATAAACTCATTAATCAAATACTTATAATTCAATCGTTAACATTCATACCATGATTTTAAAATTATTTTATTAAACCACGCAACCAAAATTGAATTATGGGGAGAAAACGACAAAAAGAAATTTTAACCTTTAGGAGGTCCACATGCACACACAACCTCACCCTTGGGGTTTCCAAAGAAGTCCCTACATTTACTCTTTCTTTGCAGGGTCATACGTTGTATTTGGGAAGATGTTACGGAGATTTTTTAATATGTGAGATTTTTTATGAATTTTTTTTATTTTATATTTTTTATAATAATTTACTAGTATTTGTCTACATATTTTGTGTGTATAAATACATTTTTTTAGAAAATGAGAAGGAGAGAGGGGGAGAGAGACAAAGTGGAGGGTGTGGGAGGTTTTTGTTTTTCGGTTTTTTATTTTATTTTATTTTATTTATATAATATTGGAGGCATTTTAACATCACTTGTAGGTGAGGTTTCAATTAAAAACAGTAAAATTTGGACCTGTGAAATTACATTATTGCCCATCAATTTTTTTGTTTGATAGAAGACTAAGTAGTTTTTTCACAATCTTTTGGTTGACAAAGAGAGTTTCATTAATTAATAACTAGCATTTGCCTACACATTTTATGTGTGTAAACACATTTTTTTTTTTAAATGAGAAGGAGAGAGAAGGAGAAAGGGAGAGAGAGAGAGAGAACGTAGGGGAGTGAGATGTTTTTGTTTTTGGTTTTTTGTTTTATAAATATTAGATGTATTTTAACATCACTTGTAGGTGAGGTTTCAATAAAAAAATAGTAAATTTTGAATTTGTGAATTTACATTATTACCTATCAATTTATTATTTTTTGGTGATAAAAGATTAATTTGTTTTTTTACCTTCCTTTAATTGGCAAAAAGAATTTCATTAATTAATAGAGATTTATAATATTAAGAAGAAAATCAACATTAAACTGAATCGGAGATTTCATCTCATTTTTTCAGAGCGTCTCCGTACACTGTCTCACTTATTCTATTCCATTCTATCAAAATTGTCAATCCGATCGACATCACTAAATTGATGTTTCCCTACCCGGATCTGGGATTTTTCTTCTATTGTCAACTACATGCATTGGCTGACTGACCCCTGGCTTGTTCAAAGTTACCAGCTTTGCAATACCACCGGCCTCGTTGGTACAGTACTATACTGCCCAAATCTTTCAGAGGCCAGGACTCTTGTCCCCCACTTTCACCATCCCAGGACTATATTCCCACATCTTCAATCTTCTTCGCTATGTTGCCCAAGTGCAGCAGCTTCTCTGCTGTTCTGGTTATTGTTTTCAGCTGCAGCTTCAGCTTGCTTAGATTTTCTGAGTCTGTGGTGCCCCAGGATGAAGGTAACAGCTAATTTCTTACTCTTTTGCGTAAAAATTCAATTGGATTGGTGCCAAAATGTGTGGGGAGATGAAAAGTTTGAATCTTTGGATGTTGCGCTCTGAAAATTTGGAACTTGCTTTTTGTTCTTTTTGCAACAAGAATCAGCCATTTTTTCTGATATTTTGTTCTTCGATTTTCTCTGGATACTTGTAACTTAAATTGTTGTGGGCATAGTTTGTTTTTCTTTTATGTGACGTTCAAAGGCTAAAGATTAAGCTAGTTCAACACTAAATTATTTGCCATCTGTGAATGCCAGAAACTCATTATTTTCTGGAATATGTATATCTGTACGTGATGGTTCCTTTTAATTGTGGATAGTTGATGCTCTCCAAGAAATAACTGAAACGATGGGTGCAAATTATTGGAAGTTTAATGGCGATTCTTGCGAAATTGACTCGGTTGGGGTAACAGAAGAGACACCAAAAGGAGCTGAGAGTAGTATTCGTTGTGAATGCAACAACAGTGTCTGCCATGTCGCAGAAATGTACAGATCCCTCATCTTATTACTGAAAAGTTTTTACATGATTATATATCTTTGCATGATATAGATTGGTATATTTTGTAATTACTTAGCCGGAAACAAGAAAAGAAAATAAATCAAGAAAGTTTTTATGCTTGTTTTCTCTATTTTTCGGGTAAACTGTACTGACCTCTGATGGGGGTAGATCGAAACCGTGAACTACAAGAATCCTCCTTGCAGTGCTAGAACTTACTTTGGCCGTCCTTGTCTAATAGGTGCTAGAAGAAGTTCTGTTGCTAATGTTAAACTTGGCAACGGTAATAAGCTTGATGTTCTTGACCTTTTGGAGGTTAGTGTAGTTTGCCCATATTGGTATTCCGACTAAAGGAAGGGCTTTTTCACAGAAAGAGAATAATTCTGAATGATGACCACTAATCATTCATTTGAAAGCAACCCCCTTTATGATTGTTCTGCTTCCTTAGTTACATTGTACTCTGCTTAACACTCGAATTTATAATTTTGAATCTGACAGAGTACTCAAGGGTTATAGTCTACCCGGCATGCTTCCACCTCAACTTGTCAAACTTCCTTACCTTAAAAAAATGTAAGGGCATGCTGTAAAGTTCAAGAGTAATATGACTAATGTCTGATTACTTTGTTCTGTGACCTTATTTCTTGTGAAATCCACTTCACTGTCTTCTTCTTCCCCTTTGTGCAGTGATTTTGCTCTCAATTATCTTAATGGTACAATACCAAAAGAATGGGGTGTAACGCAGTTGACTTCGATGTGAGCTCTTGTCAACTTTATTTTATTTTATTTTGATTACGTACTTCTCGTTGTAAATTAAATAGAAATTCTATGCAGCTCTCTTCTTGTGAATCGCTTATCAGGGGAGATTCCGAAGGAGTTGGGAAATATTACTACTCTTACATACCTGTAAGTTATATATTTTCTGTTTTCTAGGTTAATAATTTTTTAGGCATGGACTTATGGTAAATAAGATTGGCAGGCTCTCCATCCCTTCTCTCTGGTTCACGTTCTGTTATTACTTCAAAAGCTGCAGAAGCTTTTATATTTGCATCCATTGGGAAATCGTTTTTGCGCAGTCAATGAGAGTCATTCTGGCTTGCTCTTTCTAATCTCAATATTCTTTCTTTTTTGACAATCAGGCATCTTGAAGCAAATCAATTCTCTGGAGTTGTTCCCCCTGAGCTTGGAAGATTAATCAACTTGGGAACTATGTAATGCAATTTTCCTTGGAAAAAATTGGTTCTTGATATTTTTTTACTACACTGTTAACACTTCTTTGAAGGATGGATGATAGGTAAAAATTGATGGTTCATTGCTTTGGCATTGGAATTGCAGGATGTTGTCCTCCAATCGTTTGACTGGAAACTTACCGACTACATTTTCTGGGCTAAGAAATTTGACAGACTTGTAAGTTTTTAGTGTATTTGTTTATAATGTCTAATAACCTGCTTACATGTCAACTGATACCATTTTATTGTCCGATGCAGTAGAATAAATGATAACAACTTCAATGGAACAATACCTGATTTTATACTGAATTGGAAACAACTCCAGAGATTGTAAGATCATTCTCTTTTGAAAAAATTCAGACCTGCTGTTCAAGACATCATAGATGATCCAAATTACTTCAGACTTATTTGTTTCTATCGTTTCATGTATGTGTATGTCACATTTATATTTGGATGATTGTAGAGAAATGCATGCGAGTGGGCTTCAAGGACCCATCCCTTCCAATATATCTCTTTTGAGTAACTTAATAGAGTTGTGAGTACACGCCTTTTCAAGTTTTCTTTGTAGCTCTAAGTAGTTCTATTTCTTTTTATTTTTATTGAATTGCTTGTTTTTATTTCTTGTGGTGCCTACGTAGGAGGATTAGCGATATAAATGGGACAGAGCAGGGTTTTCCTACCTTCAAAAACACAACAGGCCTAGTAAGATTGTACGTTGAGTGTTTATATCATCAAATACCATGAAGGCGTTAGTTATATTTACCTTAGTTGGTGGTTTTTCTAATGCTGTTTAGTTATGCATTGTAGGGTTCTCCGAAACTGTAACATTTCTGGAGAGATTCCTCCAAACGTCTGGACTATGCAAAACCTGGAAATGTTGTAAGTAAAGCGTGTGAAGTGGGGGACCGATTACGTTGTTGTCTTATGACTGGGGGTGCATTTTAATTATATTTTGTGTATTCTGATTGTGACAGCGATGTTAGTTTTAACAAGTTAGCAGGGGAAATTCCAGCCTCATTGAACTTAGAGCGTTTGAGATTCCTGTAAGTATAACCTTTTCTGATAGATCTAGCTATAAACTATATTTTAAGAAATGCAACCAAATGAAACTTAGATTTTTAAGTTGGCGTGTGCTTACTTATTTTTTCTTTCATTATATAATCTAGTACTGAATATTTGATGCTTTCTGTAGATTTTTAACTGGCAACTCTATGAGTGGAAGTGTACCAGATTCAGTCTTCAAGGATGGAAGTAATATGTATGTCCGATACTTATTTTTGATGTTTCATCTTATTTCTTCTTCTCTTTTGACATATGGCACTCTTTGATTTCAAATTGGAAAAAGTATTGTTGTAAAATCCATTACAATAAATTATATGGCATCTCTTGGAGCAACATCATTTCTAGCCTTATGTGCTTTTTCCTAGACAGAGAGTGACCTTTTACGATTTGTTTTTTGCGTGCAGTGATCTTTCGTACAATAACTTCACATGGCAAGGCCCCGAGGAACCTGCTTGTCAAGGGAACCTGTCAGAATACTTCTCTAGTAAATATTTATGTTTTATACTGGCTTTAAATGGATATAAACTGATTGTTGTTTCACCCATTTCCCTTTTGTTAGGAATCTAAACCTGAACTTGTTTCGGAGCTCTTCAAGAGAGAACAACTTGTAAGATTGTCTTTCTCTGTCTTGCTTTCTTTTGTTGCATTATTCGATCCAAAGATGTCCATATGTGCATGGCGTACATTCCATGTTAATGTATATTTTTCCACTCAATTATGGCAGAAGGAGAGGTCTTCCATGCTTGAAGAATCTCAATTGTCCACGATGTAAGGATATATTTAAGATTGTACAAGCAATAAAGTAAATTCTTCTCAACCGTCCGTAGTACATTATTATCCAGCATTCTTTCATATCCTCTCACTTATATTTTTATTTTAATGTGTGATGCCAGATTCAACGTGTTTGCATGTTAATTGTGGTGGAAATGACATTACTGTCAAAGGAGACAAAGGAGACATTGTGTATGAAGGAGACGGAGGGGTTGAAGGTGGCAGTGCAAAGTATTTCTTAAATGATAATTATTATTGGGGATTTAGTAGCACTGGAGACTTCATGGATGACAATGATTTCCAGAATACACGTTACTCTGTATCTCTGCCATCTTCGAATCTCTCTGGATTATACAAAACAGCACGCATATCTCCAATTTCAATCACTTATTTCCATTATTGCTTAGAAAATGGTAACTATACTGTAAGTCTTCACTTTGCGGAGATACAGTTCACAAATGACCAAACGTATACTAGTCTTGGCAGGCGCATTTTTGATATCTATGTTCAGGTAATTGGTCATATTGTTACGAAGGTATATTTTTTGAAGTCACAAAGAGGTTTAACGTTAAGCACTTTGTCTCAGGATAAAGTATTGCAGAAGGATTTCAATATTGAAGATGAGGCGAAGATGGCTCAAAAGCCCGTAGTATTACAAGAGCACAATGTCAGTGTGACAAATAATATCTTAGAGATCCGATTCTATTTTGCTGGTAAAGGCACAACAAGGATTCCTGAAAGAGGAGTATATGGTCCCCTTATCTCTGCTATTTCCGTGGAATCTGGTGAGACATTTTGATGAGTTCTTCTTCTTTGCCGTATTGTAAAGCATTCGTGATAAAGCATGCTTGAGAAAAGGCTTGGATGACAACATATTCAACTTTGTTGACGGTTTCTTTTGTTCAATTTTGAAAGTTTTATGTTTGCCTACCAGGACATATCATGCCCTTTCTCCTTATATGTTATTCCAGTTAACTAAATGATTTTTTCCTTTAAGCAGATTCCAGAGATTGCTCAAGTGGTGGAAAAAAGGGAACTACTCACATTGTCACAGGAGTTGTAGTAGGAGCATTTCTCCTAGTATTCGTCATATTAGGAATCCTTTGGTGGAAAGGGTACTTGGCGTGCAAAAGGGGAAGAAAGAAAGGTGCTTGATCTTTCAAATGTGCCATTCTCAGATTCAGTGATTTGTATTGATAATTTCCAGTAGAAAATGAAATGAAGTGAAAACTAACAATTAGACGTTTTGTTTGCTCAAGCAAGGAATATATTGATGAATAACACTTTGCATGCTCTTATTCTTACCTCCTTGAACAGATAGAGACGGACTTGATGGGCAGACAGGGGGTTTTACTTTAAAACAACTAAAGGCTGCCACTAATGACTTCGATTATGATAACAAAATTGGAGAAGGTGGCTTTGGTCCTGTCTACAAGGTACTTAGGAACCTGTACATTGAATTATTTCCATTTACATGAGATACGTAATTCTGAACATGGGTTGGGTGCAGGGTCAATTGCCTGATGGTAGAGTGATAGCTGTTAAGCAGCTTTCGTCCAAGTCAAGGCAAGGAAATCGTGAGTTCTTAAATGAGATGGGCATGATTTCTTGTTTGCAACATCCGAATCTTGTGAAACTTCATGGATGTTGTATTGAAGGTGGTCAGTTATTGCTGGTATATGAGTACATGGAGAACAATAACCTCGCACGAGCTTTGTTTGGTGAGTATGATGTCAATTATTCAACTGTATAAGTATGGTTTTATCCTTTTAATTTCATTTTGCTTCACTAGACTGATTTCTAGACTTCTTCTTCTATATTCCCTGAGTACTTGAGTTTCATTCTTTTCGGAACTATCTGTTTACATAATTTATTTATAGATGAACAGAAAGTTAGAGTGAGCAATATTTTCTTTGATATAATTTTGTAGGCCGAGAAAATCATCTTAAATTAGACTGGCCAACAAGGCTTAAGATCTGCATTGGGATAGCAAGAGGACTAGCTTTTCTCCATGAAGAATCTGTACTTAAAATTGTTCACCGGGACATCAAAGCTACTAATGTGCTGCTTGATGAGGACTTGAACCCTAAAATATCTGACTTTGGATTGGCAAAGCTTGATGAAGAGGAGAAGACGCACATAAGCACCCGAGTAGCTGGGACCATGTCAGTTGCCACTTGCCATATCCTTGTTTACATTGACTTCTTGTTATACTTGCAGCGGAATCTAGTTAATTTGGTGAATATATTTTTTGAGTGACAACATATTGGGATCTTGTTTTGCAGAGGATATATGGCACCGGAATATGCACTATGGGGTCACCTGACCTACAAAGCGGATGTTTACAGTTTTGGAGTAGTGGCCTTGGAAATCATCAGTGGGAAGAACAACAATAATTATATTCCGAATGATAATTGGGTTTGCCTTTTAGATTGGGTACTCTTACCACACCCTTTTCCGTTTGATCCATTTTCACATCCATTCATCTGGTTGTTATCCTTAATATTGATTCAGCGTGAAACTACGATGAACATTTGCAGGCTTGTCATTTACAACAAACAGGACACTTGTTGGAGCTGATCGATGAGAGGTTAGGTTCTGAGGTTGACCAAAAAGAAGCAGAGATCATGGTTAAAGTAGCTCTCCTGTGCACAAATGCCTCTGCATCACTTAGGCCTAGCATGTCCGAGGTGGTGAGCATGCTTGAAGGACAAATCCCCGTCCCTGACGTGATACCAGAACCGAGCACCTATAAGGAGGATTTGAGATTTAAGGCTATGAGAGACCTGCACCGCCAGCGGGGTGATCATAGCTCGAGTATTGCCCAAACACAAAATTCAACTACTGTCCACACGTTCGAATCTACCTCTACAACTGGACTCGACTTCTCAGAAATCAACTCGGAATCAAGACCCTCTTGAGAACTAGTGGAAGTTCAACCATGTTGTATTGGTAGTCTTTGTAAACGCATATGCAGATTTGCTGTCCATATTTCTTTCTTGTACATATATATACGGAGTTTTGGAAGAATGTTGGCAATTTTTAGGTTCCATTGTTGTATCTGCAAAAATCCTTATATCAATTGAGATTCAAGTTTAGTTCATGAAATCTCAATAGACTTGTTTATATAATGGGTAGTGCTATCCACATTTTTTTTTATCTTCCACACATTCTTGTTAATTTTTATCGACTAATCTTCTTCAATTCATCTCACGGCCGGAAATTGAGTAGTGCTATCACCACCCTATATAATTATGTTAATAAGTTTATTTACTATTTATTTGGATAGAAAATGTAATCCTATTTGTACTTATCCTGCATTAGAGAATTTCTACATGGTTATGAAGAATAATGACCAGTTTCTCTTTTGGTCATGTTTTTCCAACTTTCATCTAAAATTTCATCAAAATGTCACATTTCAAAAAAGAAAAAATAGCAAATAACATTGTGAAAAGAAGAATCATAAATATTTTAAAAAAAAAAAAAACATTAACTGACCAGCATGTGACTTTTTTGGTAGAAATTTGGATGAAATGTGGATGAACATGAAGACTAGGCAAATTACCATTTATAATATTTCAAGGGGTAAACATGTATTTATATTCTCGTACATATGTTCTCTCTACAAATAGTTTAACTTCTTATAAAGTTTAGAGTCTACCATTATTCATGATGAGGGTTTTAGTTAAACCAGACAAATTAAATATTGGTTTCGCTATTTATGTGTCACAAAATCTTTCACGTACAAACGACTTGCAAGTCAACAGTGTTAAACCGTAATGCTAGTAACTAATTATTTTATTACAACTTCTTAGTTTTCATATTATGTACCTGAATGCTCACACACAATTTACCAACTGGCATTTTGTCACAGTTGCAAGTTACAACGCACAAGTCATGATCGCTTACTGATTTTTAAGGAAAAAAATGAAAAAAAAAAAAAAAAAAAAAAAAGAAGAAGAAAGCCACGCACAACGTGAAAGTGGATGAAGCCTGAAGGGTTTCATTTGGGAAAATTCTTTGAGCTTAGGGTTTAGGTCTAAAGAGGGAAAATGAAACTTGAAGTGGATGAAGGGTTTCATTTTTCTCTTTAATTATTTTCTTACGAGCTAGACAACTGTTTCCGAAGTCTAAAATTTTCGTCCCCAAACTCATTTTTGTGTAAACCAAACACTTCCTAAGTGAAGAAGTTGATGTTTCACCATAATACCAATTGGTAATATGAGAAGTAACTCAACCTCTTATAAGCTCATGCAAGGTTCCTCTTTTCATCAATGTGAGACTCATTCTCAAATGTCCCTCACGTGTAGTGGATTTTCGAGCCTAATACGTGGACAACACAACGGGATGACGTGGAGCACATATGACCGTTTGGCTTCACACGTGGGATAACTTGCTCTAATACCATGAACAAGTTGAGGTTCCAATATAAAACCAATTGACAATATAGGAAGTAAACTTGAGGTTTCACCATAAAATCAATTGAGAATATGAGGAGTATCCCAATCTCTTATAAATCTATGCAAGATTCATCTTTCTATCAACGTAAAACTCATTCTCAAGGCTAAGCTGCTATGCATGCATGAATTGGACCAAAGCGACCATGCAAGTGTAATATGAATACTTGAATGTAGACGCAACATTGATTTGACATTCCTTTTGATGGCTTTTCAAAAGATAAGGTTTGTTACGCGGAGTCTACTTATTTTCTTAGGAAACTAATGTATAAGTTTTGAAAACTTTGAGATAACGATAAAGATAAAATAAAAGATAAAGTAAATAGTATCATGATTGTTTTTTTAGTATAAAAATATGATTTTTTTTGTAAGAAAAGTGTTAGTGGAATGAGATTTTTGAAATGCTAATAATAATTTTCTTTTGTTAATATAAACAGTACTGTGAATTTTTCGTTAAAGCATCTTATTTTCTTTTCTCTATGGTTTTTGACTTTCCAGTCAAAGAAGTTAATATACTTGCCGACACTTTTAATTCAGAGTACATGGTTTTCAACTTTCCAGTCATTGTGTGTAAAGGGGGTCACCTGCCAGCTGACCTGGGCCCGCGTGCTCCTCATATGCTGCCCAGACATGGTCCTGTTACATCCTGATCCCACCAGTGCTTCTCCTCATGTTACAACACAGTCACTCAATGCTACTAATCACCATGCTATGGTTACTCGTGTGGAATTCAGTGCCCCAAACAACAGTCCGATGATACTGTTTCTGGTACTGTTAGCTACGCGCTTTTCTTGGCTCTCACTGCCATGGTTTCCTCATCTTCTACTGAACTTGCGTGGCTGCGTCTACGCTCGAGCTGTTCATTCTTCGAAACGGCGGGCCGCGATGACCTTTTTAGGAAGTCATGCCCTCCCATGTAACCTCATTTAGGGGAGCTTGCATGGGCCCAAACTGTGGCTTTGATGCCATGTTAGATTTTTGAATTGTCGGGCTTGTCCCACTCTAACGACACCTATATTGTCCTCAATTTTATCACCTGCCTAATCTGTTAGGTGTGAGGTTTTACCATAAAAAGTCTCTGTATTAGTCAACGTAGGGTAATCCTATTTAAACCCATTGGATTTCTTTGAACCCACTGATGTGGGACTTTAACACCCACAACTATTCGGTTGGTTCGCAGCCTTGCTATTTTTCAAGGGTGGTTTCTTTGTCATCTTGATTAAAAAATGTCCTCTTACATGAGTTCTTAAAAGAGGATGTCTACGTGACTCAACCTCTACGTTTTGCTAATCCCCCCTTTCCCTCTCATGATGATCCCTCCTCCTTACACGGGTTCTTGAAAATGGATGTCTACATGACTCAACCCAAGTTTTGTTGATCCCTCATTTCCCTCTCATGTTTGTAGACTTCATATGACTATCTATGGTTTCAAATAGGCACTTCGGGCTTGATTTCTACGATTTAGCTCTTATATATTGCATCACGAATTTTGGCAAAATCAGGCTGATCCTTCTTCATTAATATTATATCGGTGTCAGTATGTTATATTTATGTTACTATTTGTGGATACTATTGTTCTTACTAGTAATCTTCCTGTTGCTATTCAGAAATTTATCTTACTTTTGAATTTCAAGTTTGAGCTTAAGGATCTTGGTCCTCTTAAATATTCTCTTGGCATTTAGGTACATCATGCTCCCTCAAATGTTCAACTGACTCAAACCAAGTATGTTGTTGACCTTCTCTGTTTATGTAACGCAAGGCTAACGTCATGATGACATCAGTCACAACTTAATTGATTAAATAATTAAAGATTATAAAAAACTAATTAAAAAATTATATATATTTTTTAAATACCTAACCACGTGTTCTTCCACATTTCAATATTTTCAAATATTTTTTACCAACTTTTTATTATTATCCGTAATTAAAATTATAATAATATTGTATTATTAAAAAAAATAATATTTTAATGTGAAGTAATAATTTTGTCCCACAATTTGGAAAAAGAATGCAAATGATCCCATGCAGTACGTTAGCATGTCCCCTTTTTTTTTTATATATATATTTTTTTTATCAAGTACGTTAGTCTGTCTTGTCTGCATGAACATTGAGCAATCCCTTTTTAAATTTGGTAGAGAAATTGTTCACTTGTTAAATATTAAAATAAATAATAAAACTCAAGGTGGACATTTAAGCAAGGGAAAAAAAGAAAAGAAAAGAAAGGATGTTTTAGAAAATGAGTTGGTTGAATTTGAAACGTTAATAATAAAATATTCAAAATTTATTAAAATAGAGTGCGTTTTTGGAAAAGAAAAGTTCAACGGAGTAGCTAAAATAGTTTTGTGATATTGTTCACTTGCTAGTTTAACAAAAATTTAGAACTTCTCTTAAAAATGCTCTTATCAAATTAGTTTATTAATTATCATCAATGTCACATATTATGATGAAGGTTAAGCTAGGTTTGGACCTCTCATTCTCTCTTCTCGCTTCTCTATGAAAAAGCTCCAAATGAAAACCCCTCTCAGCCGCCGGCCCTACCCTTTGGCTTTTGGGTTGGTGGCAGTCATCATTCTCTCTTCCTTTATTCTGCTTTTCCTTTATTCTGCTTTTCCTTCTTCTCTTCCTTTTCTTCTCTGTTTCCATGTTTTTTTATGAGCTCTGTCTTAGCCACCATCACACCTTTTTCTCCTACCTCCCCATCAATTTTTTTATTTTTTTATTTTTTTATCTCTTCAATTTCTTTTAAACTTAATATTCTCTTATTGTTGATAATGGAGATTTATAATCAAATTTATGGTACATGTAGCATAATCTTATTAGGTGTTTGGTTCCACAAATGCTTTAGGAGACGACTTATAAGTTTTAGACAAAAAAGGGAGTCCACAAGTCAAAGTAAAACGAATTTTGAGTTTCAAAAAGTAAAGTGGTGACTTTTAAGTTATAGAGGGTAAACTGAGATCAAAATAGAGTTCTAAAGACGCTAAAAATAAGCCTTTTGAAAAAGAACAAGGAAAACACCTTGGACAATCATGTGAAGAACTGGGTGACTAACCTAGAACGACTTGCAAGTCAATGACGTAAATTGCACTTGTACGTTCTACCTTCTAATCAAAGGGCCGGGAGGAGGGACCCTTTATTAGTTGGCAAGATTTAAATTGATAAGAGGAATAACTGGATGATATTTGCTATAAAGTCAGGTAGGTTGGGTTGGGGGCTCATATCAAATGTAATGCTAGCTAGAAGGAAATGGCAAGATTTCTCATCATGCTCACGTTTATCCTTTGCTTCTCCTCATCATCAACAGTCAAAATTGAAGCAAAGTCTCAATCTGATCCTAAAGAAGGTAGTAAGTCACTCTTATTCTTCTTTTCTTTTGTACTTCTTAATTTATTCAAGGGCATTTTATGTACAAGTCATTCTATTGACCATGTGAAATCCACGTCGGGGAATTAGGAGGTTTTGCACATGTTTACGAAGAGTTGAGTTACTTTCTCATATTGCCAGTTGATTTTCATGAAGGGGTTTAATCTTTAGTTGAGCTCTTGAATCATTTTATTTTATATTTTATATGTAGTGGTAAGTGTTTTTTTTTTCTTTCTAATTTACTATTTTGTTTATTGTATTAGAAAAACTGAAAATACTGTATCATTGATGAAGCTCAGTGCAATAGTTTTCCTCTTTGATTAGAGAATTTGTAGAAGATTTTAGTCTTTCTCAAACCTGTTCGGGTAGAGACTACACCAGTGTAAGAGCAATCCTAGGTCAATTCTCTTGTTTCTATAAGTTGTTAGATTAAATAAATAAAAAAAGAATTAAGGACAGACAATAAGAGCTCGAAAACCATTTCCCTTTTTGTTATTGTTCAAGTTGGTAATTTTATTAAGGGAAAACTAGGTTCACATTCTTTTTTTTGTTATTCCATTGATTAAAATCCTATTCATTTTGAATTTTTGATCAAGGTCCTTGGGTATTAATATATAACATCATTAATTATTTGAATAATAAAATATTTTTATTTTTAAATATATTCCTTTAGTGTTAAAAATATTACAATTAGTATATTTATATTTATGGCTATATTTTTTATCATATATTTTTATTTTTAGTTTGTACCTATTTTGTGACATCCCACATCGCCCAGGGGAGTGATCCTTATATGTATATTCCCATCTCTACTAGCGCGAGGCCTTTTGGCTTCGAGTTCCGTAGGAACTCTGAAGTTAAGCGAGAAGGGGGTTAGAGCAATCCCATGATGGATGACCCACTGGGAAGTTGCTCGTGAGTTCCCAAAAACAAAACCGTGAGGGAATGGTAAGCCCAAAGTGGACAATATCGTGTTTCGATGATGGAGCGGGCCCAAGAAGTGATCCGTCCCGGGCCGGGATGTGACATATTTTTAATTTGCAAATATTTTTTAATTTGTACCAATTTTCTTTTCATTTTTTATTTGTACCCATATATTAGTTTCTTTTTGTGCCCATTTTTTTTTAAAGTTTTATTTGTGTTGGTACCCATGTGTATACCGTCACGTGACATTGTATATTTAATCAATGATAGAAAAATTACATATGGTATATTTATGTTTTATGCCTAAACTTTGTATCATATATTTATATTTTTAGTTTGTACCCATTTTTAATTTGCAACATTTTTTTTTAATTGGTAGTATTTTCTTTTTAGTTTTATTTTGTACCCATGTATTAATTTCTTTTAGCGCCTATATTTTTAAAAATTCATTTGTACTCATAATTTTTAATCTTTTATATGTACCCTAATTTATTTATAATGTACCCATTCTTCTTTATTAATGTATCACTTTGTTATATGTGAAATGTACCAATTTTTTTGTAAAATGTACCAATTTTTTTAACACTATAGATACATTCTTTTGCCATTTATTATTTCTTATTTTTACATAGTTTTTATCCATTTATTCAATCAAAATGTTTGAATTTTTTTATTATAACCGTTTTTAATAGTATTATAATGAGGGATTTTAAATTTATAGGATTATAAATGTGACATCCGACATCGTCCAAGGGAGTGATCCTTATATGTCACATCTCGGCCCGGGCGAGATGACTTCCCGGGCCCGCTCCACCACCGTAGCACGATATTGTCCGCTTTGGGCTTACCATTCCCTCACGGTTTTGTTTTTGGGAACTCACGAGCAACTTCCCAGTGGGTCACCCATCATGGGATTGCTCTAACCCCCTTCTCGCTTAATTTCGGAGTTCCTACGGAACCCGAAGCCAGTGAGCTCCCAAAAGGCCTCGTGCTAGGTAGGGATGGAAATATAAATTTAAGGATCACTCCCCTGGGCGATGTGGGATGTCACATTATATGTACATTCCCATCCCTACCTAGCACGATGCCTTTTGGGAATTCACGAGCAACTTCCCAGTGGATCACCCATCATGGGATTGCTCTAGCCCCCTTCTCGCTTAACTTCGGAGTTCTTACGGAACCCGAAGCCAGTGAGCTCCGAAAAGGCCTCGTGCTAGGTAGGGATGGAAATATACATTTAAGGATCACTCCCCTGGGCGATGTGGGATGTCACAATCCACCCCCCTTAGGGGCCCGACGTCCTCGTCGGCACATTTCCGGCCAGGGATTGGCTCTGATACCAATTTGTCACATCCTGGCCCGGGGCGGATCACTTCCCGGGCCCGCTCCACCACTGTAGCACGATATTGTCCGCTTTGGGCTTACCATTCCCTCACGGTTTTGTTTTTGGGAACTCACGAGCAACTTCCCAGTGAGTCACCCATCATGGGATTGCTCTAGCCCTCTTCTCGCTTAACTTCGGAGCTCCTACGGAATCCAAAGCCAGTGAGCTCCCAAAAGGCCTCGTGCTAGGTAGGGATGAGAATATACATTTAAGGATCACTCCCCTGGGCGATGTGGGATGTCACAATCCACCCCCCTTAGGGGCCCGACGTCCTCGTCGGCACATCACGACCAGGGTTAGGCTCTAATACCAATTTGTCACATCCCGGCCCGGGGCGGATCACTTCGCGGGCCCGCTCCACCACCGTAGCACGATATTGTCCGCTTTGGGCTTACCATTCCCTCACGGTTTTGTTTTTGGGAACTCACGAGCAACTTCCCAGTGGGTCACCCATTATGGGATTGCTCTAGCCCCCTTCTCGCTTAACTTCGGAGTTCCTATGGAACCCGAAGCCAGTGAGCTCCCAAAAGGCCTCGTGCTAGGTAGGGATGGAAATATACATTTAAGGATCACTCCCCTGGGCGATGTGGGATGTCACAATCCACCCCCCTTAGGGGCCCGACGTCCTCGTCGACACATTTCCGGCCAGGGATTGGCTCTGATACCAATTTGTCACATCCCGGCCTGGGCGAGATGACTTCCCGGGCCCGCTCCACCACCGTGGCACGATATTGTCCGCTTTGGGCTTACCATTCCCTCACGGTTTTGTTTTTGGGAACTCACGAGCAACTTCCCAGTGGGTCACCCATCATGGGATTGCTCTAGCCCCCTTCTCGCTTAACTTCGGAGTTCCTACGGAACCCGAAGCCAGTGAGCTCCCAAAAGGCCTCGTGCTAGGTAGGGATGGAAATATACATTTAAGGATCACTCATCTGGGCGATGTGGGATGTCACATTATATGTACATTCTCATCCCTACCTAGCACGATGCCTTTTGGGAATTCACGAGCAACTTCCCAGTGGATCACCCATCATGGGATTGCTCTAGCCCTCTTCTCGCTTAACTTCGGAGTTCCAACGGAACCCGAAGCCAATGAGCTCCCAAAAAGCCTCGTGCTAGGTAGGGATGAGAATATACATAAAAAGATCACTCCCTTGAGCGATGTGGGATGTCACAATAAATCTCATAAAATATCAAACAATTAATGTCAAAACTATAAAAATATAATTATTAATAGTAATATAATGAGGTGTACAAAGTCTAGGGATCTTGATCAAACTTTGAATACTATTAAGATTTTAATTAAAGAATGTTAAGAATTAGGGTTCGCATCCAAAGTATCCCAGAATTAGGGACCTCATCCAAAGTATCCCTTTTATTAATTGTTCAAGTTGGCATTTTTTTAATATTCAAGTTGGTAATACCAAAAATCTATCATTTGGAGCCTCACTTTTTCTTGAATTATATTTTTTTATTTTTTATATGGAAGTCTGGATATTTTACGTTGTTGAATAGAAGAGATCATAATGCTCAGTGCCAAAGTTGGTCTCATTGATTGAGAATTTTGCTATTGCTCAACTACATACCATTTAAAAAAAATTATATTTTCTTAAACGTGTACTTTTTCTATAAAAAAAAAATTTATATGATTTCCCCTTGTGTACTTTTCTACAAAAAAAATTTATATGAATTCCCTTGGTTCTTGAATAAACTCTGTGTTTCATTTTAGTAAAATAGAATTTCTAATGGATTTTATTTGTGGGCGCAGTGGAAACACTAAAAGGAGATAGCTAAACAAATTGGGAAAAAAGACTGGAACTTCAGCATAGACCCATGTATCAATGACACAAATTGGGCTACACCAAAATCTGATAACTTGCCTCGCTACAACAACACTGTCATCTGCAACTGCTCCACGCCTGATGGTTTTTGCCATGTTGTCAACATGTATGCCAACTTTTCTTTTGAACAGAAGCCATAGTGCTAATTCATTGAAAAAAAATATTACAATATAATTACAAGGGTGCCATAACCAGGTATAACTTTATCAGTTACCCAAATCTTTAATTTGGAGAGAATAAGGGCGCAAGCACGCTTAATTAATCCCCTATATGGCAACACGGTGAACAAATAAACACACAAAAACTATCGGTATAGATTTCCACGATAGATCAGTGGTGGCATATCCAAAAAGGAACACAAAAGCTATCGCTAAGAAGTGAGGCCACACAAACTGCTAGGCGGCACAAATGTACACAAAACACAACTAAACCGAGAAGGAAATCACCGTTGGCTTATCTCCACAACCACAAAGAGGGGCGCGCTCGTCCCGTACATCTGCAATGTCACTGGATCTGAACCAGCTCACCACTATAATGCAGGCATAAAATTTGATTTTGTTTTGTGATAACCTTATGTACGCCTGCAAGTATTTGTAATAACATTACGGATTCGAAGACTGAATTTTCGGTTGCTATATATAATTCCCCTCATTGTTCATTAGGATAGATATAAAATATTAGGATTCCTTTTGCTTCAGTGTTTAAAGGTTGTGAGCTCTTGACATTTTTGTGATACAGTTTTCTCATGGGGCAAGATCTTGCTGGTGTAGTTCCACCATCAATTGCAAAGTTACCCTACCTAAAGAAAGTGTAAGGAAACATTTTCAGCCGTATATTTTGAAATGTATTGTCTGAAAAAGGTGTTTTTACATCATTTTCTCAAATGTTGGCGTAAGATTACTAATATCTTTACTCTTGTTTACAGTGATTTCTCCCAGAACTACCTCAGCGGTACTATACCGCGTGAATGGGCTTCTACGAAGTTGGAAATTCTGTAAGTGACTTGTCAACTTCATATATGTTCAAGGTTAGCCGTTTCTAATTGAATTATGATTAACAAAATGAATACATTAATGCAGGTCCATTAATGTGAACAACTTATCGGGACCGATCCCTGGCTACTTGGGATACATTACCAGCCTAAAATATATGTATGCTCTGGTTTGATCTCTCATTACGACCTCATATTAATTGTAACTCTGTTTAGTGTACTGTGATGACTGATGAAGGAGAATTATGTTTTCAGGAACTTACAGAATAACATGTTGTCTGGAACTGTTCCTCATGAGCTTGGGAGATTGGTTAACTTGAACAATCTGTAAGCTTTTATGCAATTTCTAGATAACTTGAATAAGAAATACCAGTACTGATAAATTGAAATTGGTGTCTATATGTAGCATTCTGAATGAAAACTATCTCACGGGAGAGCTGCCTTTGTCTCTCACTAAGCTCACTGAGTTAACAGAACTGTACGTATTTGTACCTTTTTCTTTCTTGTTGTAAATCTATTAGAAATCTTCGGATTATTATATTCCCTAATTGCATTTATGCAGTAGAATTAGCAGTAACAGCTTCACTGGAAAAATACCTGATTTTTTTCAAAGCTGGAAGCATCTTCGGAAACTGTGAGCAAAAACAATATTTTCCTATTACATATTCGAAATTGTTAGGGTATATAATTTCTGGTGTAACATCTATCCGTTTCGACTTCTGTTGTTCACAATTGTTGTGATTTTCCTTTTCCATCTTCAAAATTTTTAAGACATATATCTTTTCTAGTGTACCATCTTATTCGTTTTGAATTCCGTTGTTGACAGAGAGATCCAAGCTAGTGGCTTCCAAGGTCCAATTCCATCGAGCATTTCCGTCTTAAGTAATTTAACAGAACTGTGAGTTCTGAATGTAATTCTGAGTTCCATCATCACTAAAGAACCTTGATCTGCCTTTAAAAAATTATCATAACTCTCTCACTGGTGACTTTTTTTTCCTTTCCTTTTCTTAAAAATGATTCACGGTGTGATGTATGCAGAAGGATCAGTGACCTAAAAAGTGGTGATTCAAAATTTCCACCCTTGAGTCGTATGATATATATGCAACGTTTGTAAGTCGTGAAAGTACTGTATTTTCTTGTAATTTTAGACTAATCAATACTTAGTGCACTTTTGCTAATCTATGGTTATGTTGCAGAATGTTGAGGAGCTGTAACTTATATGGACCTATCCCTGCTTATATGGCAGCAATGACAGACTTGAAAATATTGTGATACTACTGTTCTTCATTTTTCATATTTTTTACTTGTTCAATTGATATCTTCTTGTTCACGAGTTGGCTAACGAGTTCATTCTCTTCAGTTAAGCATCCAATTAGTAATAAGCTTTGGGTTCATGTAACATAGTGTTAGTTATTTTCTTGCAGAGATCTCAGTTTCAATAGATTGGAAGGAAATATTCCTGATATGGCAGCTCTGTCAAACTTGCAGTGGATGTAAGAAACAACAAAATTTCTTAGTTATTTGTTTAGATAGTCAATATTTCGTCCGTGTAACCACCCGTCTGGAACAGTAACTGTATAGTTTAACTAAATGTGACCATGTAATTGTTTTTGGAATAGATATCTCACAAGCAACTTGCTCAATGGGTCTATTCCAGCCTGGATCAAGATCAAAAATACTAGAACGTATGTTCCCTATCATATTATCGGAATGCTTGAGTTTGTTTTCCTTTGAATCCGGCAGCAATATATTCTTCAAATTCATTATAATGTTCTACACATAAGGGGAACACACGCTTTGGGCGTACTGTTTGCGCCCATAAGGCCGATAAAATGGCTTACAAAGTTACTGTATGTGTGCAGCCAGACGGATCTTTCTTACAATAATTTTTCTCAGACCTCCGAGCCAACTACTTGTAGAGAACAGTTGTGAGAACAGTTTTCTTTTAGTTAACATGCTCAGCACATTTCACTGTTTTCACTCACCTGAGTCACCTCTAATTTTCTTTTGGACCTAACTGATGATTTCACATGTATATATCAGGAACTTGTTCAAAAGCTTTTCTGGACGGAACAACTCGTAAGACTTCCAACTTGATTAGTCTTCAACAGTGAAGAGATTTTCTTTTCCTTTCCATTATGTGGACTTCAGATTTACATAAGCTAATATTTACTACACTAATGTAGATTATCTGGAGGGTGCCTCGAAACTTTTTCGTGTCCAAAAGGTAAACAACATATCTATTGGATTTAAAATATGATTGTAAGTTATACTTTCTAGTTACCCAACTGGGATAATTACAGTTTTCATCAAAGAAATGATGGGAAAGGGTATTTTTCTATAATCTGATTATAACTGCTATATATTGATTATCTTTGAAGATGACTACTCATTACATATTAACTGTGGAGGAAGTAAAACCACCGTTGGAGGAATTATATTCGAAGAGGATCGAGACCTGGGGGGTGATGCAAAATTTGTTCCGGTGATACCCAACTGGGGAATCAGTTCCACTGGATTTTTTTGGGATGTTAACACCACGGCTTCTGACTACATAGCAAATAATATGTCCATACTTGAAATGAACAACTCGGAGTTGTACACGAGTGCACGCCTATCGCCTCTTTCTCTCACATATTATGCACGCTGCCTGGGAAATGGAAATTATACCGTGAAACTCCACTTTGCAGAGATAATAATCAGAGGCAATAAATCATATTACAGTTTTGGAAGGCGGATATTTGATGTCTACATTCAGGTAGTTAATCACACCTTATTTTGTGCGCTCTATATGCCACTGAAGATGAATTCTCTGATTGATAAAGTTTGTTACAGGAGAAACTAGTGTGGAAGGATTTTGACATAGAAAAGGAAGCACATGGGGTTGACAGGGTAGTCATTAAGGAACTTAAAGCAGTTCAGGTTAAGGATAAAACTTTACTGATCCAGTTTCATTGGTCAGGGAAAGGGACAACAACTTCCCCAAAGAGAGGAACATATGGTCCTCTTATATCAGCTATCTCTATAAACTCTGGTATCTTCTAAAGTTGGAACTTTAAACACACACACACACACACTCTCTCTCTCTCTCTCTCTCTCTCTCTCTCTCTCTCAACCCAAAGCTTTGTTTAAATTAGAGTGGAAAAAGTAATCAAATGTAAAGTTTGTTTACTTTGGATTGATATGCCCCATGTATATATGGCTGTAGATCATAGATAGAAGAAGCCTTTATATATCGCTCGTGACTTTGTTTTTCATTTCTTTTTTCAAATTATGTAGACTTCAAGCCTCCTCTCAGCAGTAGCAAAAGCAAGATGCCTATTGTGGTTGGAACTGCAGTTGGAGCTTCGGTTGTGTGCCTCATTTTCTTGACTTTAGGCATTCTTTGGTGGAGATGTTGTCCTGATAGCAAGACATCAAGGGAAAAAGGTACTACTAAGCTACTGTGAAAGCTTCATGCAGTACCTTGGTCTCATTCTTTCAAATTCCATGTTGCTAGGGAATCCACTCTCAGGCTCTAATTAAGTTCAAAAAGAAGTATTGTAAGTGCATAAGATATTACCAATATTTTGACATTGTTCTTTGGACAGCTCTAAGAGGGCTGGATCTGCAAACTGGTTTTTTCACCTTCAGGCAAATTAAAGCTGCCACTAATAACTTCGATCCAAAAAACAAAATTGGAGAAGGCGGTTTTGGGTCTGTCTACAAGGTGCCGTACAATTCCAACCCGCGTATTTTCCTCTATTTTTGTATGTCGTCAGTTAACTATTTGGCTTTTACGTAAAATGCAGGGTGTATTGGTGGATGGTACTATAATCGCGGTTAAACAACTATCATCAAAATCAAAGCAAGGAAACCGGGAGTTTGTGAATGAAATAGGCATGATATCTGCCTTGCGTCATCCAAATCTTGTTAGATTGTATGGATGTTGTATTGAATCAAATCAATTATTGTTGGTATATGAATATATGGAAAATAATAGCCTGGCACATACTTTGTTCGGTAAGTTTAATTACCAAGTTGAGTAACAAAACTTCACAGGAATGGTGAATTAAAATGACCTGGAAATTCATGTTTGCTTCAGGCCCAGAGGAAGGTCCATTAAGGCTGGATTGGCCTACGAGGGAGAAAATATGCATAGATATAGCGAGAGGTCTGGCTTTTTTGCATGAGGAGTCGGCACTGAAGGTTGTACATAGAGACATTAAAACTACAAATATACTGCTAGACCAAGACCTCAACGCAAAGATCTCCGACTTCGGTTTGGCCAAACTTGACGAAGAAGAGAACACCCACATTAGCACCAGAGTTGCTGGAACCATGTAAGCGTGCTGCTACTATATTCTATATTCTTATTTATTGCAATGTCGCCGCAAACTTCTGTTGCGTCTAAGTCTTTAATTGAAACTGAATTTACTGTGCAGAGGATACATGGCTCCGGAATATGCACTATGGGGTTATTTGACATATAAAGCAGATGTTTACAGTTTTGGTGTGGTTGCATTGGAAATTGTTGCTGGAAAGAACAACATGAAATATCGACGAAATGAGAACTTCGTATGCCTTCTGGATTGGGTAAGATCTTCATTCTAAGACCGTGAGTACATGTCAAGGTTGAGGACCTAATCTCGCCTAGTCCTCTTTTATCTGCTTATTTCAGGCTCTTGTATTACAACAAAAGGGGAACTTAATAGAGCTAGTGGACCCAAGGTTGGGGTCCGATTTCGATGAGGAAGAGGCGATTACAATGGTTAAGGTAGCTCTCTTATGCATCAATCCAGCACCAGCACTCAGGCCTACAATGTCTGAAGTAGTGAGCATGCTCGAAGGACGAACCCCTATTTGTGAATCGGTCATGAACCCAAGTATCTACGGCGATGAACTGAGGTTAGCATCCTTGAGAAAACCATTTGATCCGATTGCACAGCAGAGTACAAGTGAAACTCCGAGCCTTGTTGGTTCATCAGATGCAACATTGATTCATTCTTCTGCTACCACGTCCTCAGATCTCTATAAAATTGGTCCTAGTAGTAGCACATTTTCTTAGAAATGTAAACCTGTTATGCTCTCAACTATGCAAATGCTATTGAGTAATGATAAGTAGTACTATCACTTTGCAATATCAAAGCTTCAGCTACCTCCTAAGGGTTTGATACATTCGCGAAGTAGAAGCTTTATGTGACAAAGCTGAGCAAGTGGAGAAAGAAAAAAGACGGTAATTTTTAAGTGATTCTAAGTCAGTCCTTCAATCTTTACGTATATAATTGTCAAGATCAAGCTGTCAATGTTTCCACTTCACATGGCTTTAATTCTAAAGGAATTACAGCAGGGAGGAAGGGTTGAATATTGAAAGTTGGTCATTCTGGCTCAATTATTTATCACGGTCAATTGTGCAATGTGTCTCGAATTTGTAACAAGTCAACTAGCTCTTAATTTATAGATCTTTCTCTTCTAATGCCAACGTGATTTCAAATTTAAATCCCTGTTGGTAATCGTATGCATAAAAACACACACAATATTCATATTAGATAAACATATAAAATAAGAGAAACATTAAAGAGACTCTCTCAGTGGGACTCTCTATGAACTCTTTATCACCTTATGTTTTTTGTTCAATGTTTTATAATATTGACACAAGAATTAACGTTAAACTGTGAGATGTCCGAGAGTTCTACTTTTAAGAGAATCTCTTTACCATTTTTCATCAAATAATAAAATCACATTACCATAGAGTACATGATCACTGATAATCAATACCATATACTGATCATTACTGTAGAGTGTTTGGAAAATTTCAACAGAGACTTTGTGTTGGAGATATGTCAACAATCTGTGATAAACTTATATATGCTAATAATAAATGCTATTAAATATATTACAGAGAATAAACAAGATGAAATATTATTTAAGCAGAGAAACAGAAGATCGAGGCTTGCGTACCGCAATATCCTTGAAATAGAAATTTCGTCCCTACTCAGTACTTGTAGTTTTACGAACGTTTGCTTCACCAGGATTCAACGATCTAAGTTAGAATTCCAGCACTAGAAAACTAGATTTCTGGCGAATTTGTTTGTGATACTCTCAGTATGCTTGTTATATAAGGATTGATGATTTTCAGTGCATTGAATGATATGCAGATGTATGTATTTATAGTGAGCATATGTCTGTTCGCAACAAACATGTTTTTGGGAGGCAACTGTTCAACACAAAGGGTTATAGTGAGCATATGATTTCATCTGAAAGGATAAGTCTTTTCATAAAAAATATTTAATGAAATTCGAAATTGATTAAAAATAATTATATATATTAATTATTAATTAATGAGTACACCTCAAAGCCCAATCCTAAGAGTGAGCCCAATTTCATCCTCCATGGTCCATCACTCCAATCACTAACTATAAGGGACAAAACCTTATAAAGTAATAAATTTCTACTCAAAATTTTTAACATTTTGTTCCACTTCACTTCATCCTTTATTCCTAAGAGAATACTCGCTAGCAAAGCACGTCCAGCAAGACTGCTAGCAAAGCATAACCTGGCATTCTCATCCCACAACAACAGGAGCATTTTTGCGCGCTACTACAATTATATTGTATATTTACTATATATCTAATTATTTATCATGTCATTTCACTTATTTCAAAATTAAAAAAAAAAAAGTAACTTTTAATATAAAAATTTATTAAAGTTAAATAAAAAAACACATGATAAATGATTAAATAAATAATGAGCATATAATGATGACGGTGAACAAATATACTTCCCATCATCAATTCTAGTTGGGATCCACTCCTTAGAAAATATAAATATTGAAATTGCACATTAAACTAACACGGAGAACTCACAAACAGTAAAGGGTTTCTTCTCCATTATCCCATCAGACTTCTCTTTTTCATTTTACCCTTTTGAACTTTAATACCCATCAGTCATGTTCCAATATATATATATATATATATATATATTTATTTATTTATTTATTTATTTATTTATTTTCCGAAAGTGGGCTTCAATAAGAAATGAGTTCAAAATAACTAAAAATTAGACCTATTTCAAAAGTCAAAAGTCACTAAAAATTTAACTTATTTCAAAAGGTAGTCTATAAAATTAGATATATTTCAAATTTTCCCATAAGAAATTGATGATGGAATCAGAATGCCAGGTGCCTACCGACTCTTGCTAGACTCGCTTTGCTAGCGGTTTGGTTAGCAATTTGCTATTCATAATATGAAAGTATTAAGGATATTTTTTTTTCAAAAGTATGATTATAAACGGTTTTTTCGTTATCTCATATTTTTAGTACAATTTTTATGTTAATATTATAAAATTTTGTGCTAAAAATATAAGGTGTTAGAGAATTCATAAAGAGTCTAATTTTGAAAGTCTCCTAAGCCTTTCTCTTCTTGATATTGAAAACTTTGAACTTTTTTAAATAGGGGTGTGCCATTTTACTTCTTACACACCTCTTGTTAATTTTTTTCAATTCATTCGAACCGATAATCGAAAATTAGAAGAATGTGTGAAAAGTAAATAAGGTATGCATATCACATCTCCTTTTCATATTTATTGAAGACGTTGCGTGTTGGAATTTGGAAGTGAATATTTAATTGCACCAGTCACCATGTGCGCCCAATGAATCATAGACATTATATTAAGGCTTGTTCTTGTGAATTAATTGACCAGGTCATTTTCTCACTAATCTTTCATGAGATAAGGTATTTTTGAAGCACAATAGACCTCTCTAGCTCGTCCATGATTATTTTAAGTCAATATTAAACAGAAATAGTAACTTTATTAGTACGTTTACATTTGATGGGAATCGATATTAATGTAAGAGCCGAAATATAATAAATATCTCTACATGTATACGTAGAAAGAACGAGAAAAACTTATACATGTATCTGAATCGTTAAAATAAAAGTATCTCAAACCTATCATGTTAGGTGTCAAGCTGCATGGTGCTTAGCCCTCATAAGTTTGTTTTCTGTGTTTGTTGTTTTTAACCCATTTTTCATATATTTTGTCCTTCTAAACATTTCCATTTGAGATTAATACTCGTAATACTCATTTTTGTGTGGTCAAATATTCATAGTACTCATTCAATTATATTATCCCAGATTGATACTCTTCTAGTTTCAACTTCCTATATATATATATATATATTATTTATAGTTGTTTTATTAGGAAACACTAATTTAATTAGGTATTTCTCCTTTTGAAATATCTAGATTGATGACATAATTAATTTACTCATAAGACGAGTGATTAATTTGAGATATCTAATTGTAGTAAGTTCTTTTCGTATAACTGAAACCTCTTGAATATTTAAAACTTAAATTTGTTAGCAAATTGTTTGCCTCCCCATGTTGAAGTTGATGGCTTTAATTAGGTTTACTTTTCTTGGCAATGGATCTCACAAATTGTTTGCGTCCCTCATGTGAAGCTGGTGGGTCTCACATCTTATCTCCATATGTATGAAAAAGACCAGCAGTCATCAGCGACTATTATGTATTTCTCAGAGCACAGCCTAGCCTGAATAGAGCTGATGCAGTTCCCACCTCCAACGACAGACCAACTGAAGTTGACATGTAAATTTGTCCCAAAAGGAAAATAAATTTAGCATAATAAATGATAGGATATCAACAACGCCTACATTCTTCCTAAGAATCAAAGGGGGAGAGGGATTTTTATTTCTTGACAGGAAATGCCATAATAGCGACATAACCGTGTTAAGTAAATTGCTCTCTCAAACCAGGCCTCAAGGTAATAATAATGTTGAAGGGTAGTAAAAACAGTAAAACACACATTAAATATGATAAGGATAATATAATAACTCATTGTAATAGTAACTCTTGACAGTTACCAATTTAGTTAGATAGTTACTGTAGGGAATATTCTTTTACATTTTACCCCAAAGTGTAACTATATATACTTGTGTAAAATTATCTTTCAGATTAATGAAAAGAGAAGAGAAATATTATTCTCAATATGGTATCATCCGCCAAAAGTCAACCGACTTCGATCCTTTAGCTTTCTCCTTACGCTTTCTTCATTTTCTCAGCAACCAAACAGATCTCTTCAGCTATTTTCCTCACTGATCTTGCGCATCAATGGCGGAAAACTCTTCCAATTCTTCATCTCCGATGATCGCACATCCTAATTCTTCTCCTTAGGGTGCTTCACCACCTCTTTCTTCTACTCAGGCCTCGATCAACTCCATCACGATCCAAAATATCGGTAGCATGGTCCAGACAAAGCTGAAACGTCACAATTATCTCGTCTGGAAGTCTCTCTTTGATCCGATCTTCCGTTGCAACAAGCTCGCTGAAATTGTTGACGGATCTGAACCAGCACCGCCTTAATTTCTCACTGATTCTTCAGGAAATTTGACCTTTACTCTTAATCCCGCCTTCGAGTTATGGTATGAGAAAGATCAGAATATCATCATCTGGATCAACTCTACACTCTCTGAGGATTTGATTCCTTTCACCGTTGGTGTTCAATCTGCTCGGGAATTATGGCAGAATCTTGAACGGCGATTTGACGGTGTCTCGCGATCTCACATTTATCAACTTAGGTCAAATCTTCAATCTATGACCAAAGGAAATTCCTCTATCTCTGAGTACCTCTAGCGTATCAAGGAAGTTACATATGCTCTTTCTACTGCTAGCGCACCAGTTCAAGATCATGATCTTCTTCTAATAATTCTCAATGGACTTTCTGATGATTATGATACCTTTGTTGATTCTGTGCAATTCAGTCTCACTGATACAACTATTGATGATCTTCAAGGTTTCTTGCTCAGCAAAGAAATGGCGCTTGCAAGAAAGCAGCATACTCAAGGCTCATCTATTGAACATTTTCAGGCGTTCAATGTTCAAGCATCATCAACCAATGCTCATTTGCTCCCTACACCGCATGTTCCACCTCAACATCAAGCTTACAGTGTTCACCCTCAACAGTTCCCTAATTCTAATTGAGGCAGTTATCAGCGACCTAACAACATTCAGCAAAATTACAACAACAACAATCGAAATCGATTTAATCGCTACAACAATTCTTAGAATCGCGGTGGAAATCGTGGAGGAAATCGCTATCACAACAATTCAAAGCACGCTCGCTGTCAAATATGCGAAGATCCAGGCCATCAAGCCATTGATTGCATCAATTGTATGAATCCTAATTTTCAAGGTCGTGTTCCTCCTGCTAAGCTTGCCATGTATGCTAATCCTCCAGTTAATTCCTCTCCTTCATGGCTCATTGACTCTGGAGCAAGCTCACACATGACCAATAACATTCAAAATTTGCATAATCCACAACCATATCATGGACCCGACAAAGTTTACATTGGAGATAACCAAGGTTAGCCAATTCCTCACTCTGGCTCTTCTTTAATTCGAACTCTTTCTGCTACTTTTCAATTAAAGAACATTTTACATGTACCTCAATTGAAACATGATCTGCTCTCTACCAATATGTTTTCTCTGGATGATTGGTGTTCTTTGACTTTGAATCCTTTTGACTTCAATGTCAAGGATCTTACTACGGGGAAGATGCTTTTTAGAGGTCCTGTTCGCCAAGGTCTCTAACCCTTCTATACATCTCCTCATCATTCCAGAAGATATCTTGCAACTACTGCAATAAGGACTTCACCTCATATTTGGCATCAACGCTTGGGACATCCAACGTTCAAGACTTTTAGATCTGTTATCTTTAAGTCTTCCTTGCCTATTACTACTTCTGTTGATAAGCTGTTTTGTTCAAATTGTATCTTAGGTAAGTGTGCAAAATTGCCATCTCATGACTCTGTTAGTATTACATCTAGACCACTAGAACTTGTTCATGTTGATGTTTAGGGACTAACACCATTGTTATCTATTAGTGGTTACAAGTTCTATGTTCTCTTTGTTGATGATTTCACCAAATATACTTGGTTGTATCATCTCAAGCATAAATAAGATGTGTTTGTTACATATGTCCAATTTCAAGCTTACGTTGAAAGTGTATCTAGTTTCAAGATCGGCACTTTAAGAACAGACTCAGGGGGTGAATTTCTTAGCTCTAATTTTCAAAAGCATCTTGCTTTTTGTGGCATTCAACAAAATCTCAGTTGTCCTCACACACCACAGCAAAACAGTTGTGCTGAAAGGAAGCACCGACATATTGTCGAAACTGCTAGGACATTATTAATAGCTTCTAAGGTGCCCCATCAATTTTGGGTCGAAGCTTTTCTCACTTTAACTTACCTCATCAATAGGTTGCCACCCAGTTCCAAACCATCTCCATGAGAAAACTTTTTTCGAAAGCCTCCAGATTATAGTCAGCTCAAAGTTTTTGGTTGCAACTGCTATCCTTGGTTAAAACCTTATATCACATCCAAATTAGATGCCAAAAGTAAACCATGTGTTTTCCTTAGTTACAGTTTGATTCATAAAGTGTATAGATGCTTAGATTCCATCATAAATAGGGTATACATCTCCAGACATGTGCATTTTGGTGAGACTTCTTTTCCTTTTCACACATTTACCTCTTCCCCTACTTCCCCAACTACTTCTCATACTGCCTCATCTCCCTTTTCCCTTGTCTTTCCCCATCTATATCCTACCATGTCCTCACCTTGTTATGCTATTCCACCTGAATCTCAGGTCCCTGCATCTACTATACCTGCACCCACACATCCCTACCCAACATCAAATGCACCACTTTTCACTTCTCAGCTTATACCTCCACTTACTTCTCCCCTTCCACCTATTCTTTCTATTCACCCTATGCAAACTAGGTCCAAGTCAGACATCTTTAAACCTAAAGCTATACAACTACCAAACACCCTTTACCATCACATTTAGACAGTATATATGTTTCTTTTACCTATCTCTAAGCATCTAAGTGTTCCCATTGGAGGGCAGTTATCCAAGATGAATTCAATGCTTTGCAGAATATAGGAAGAGGGACTCTTGTTCCTCTTTCTCCCTCCCACAACTTAGTTAGGTGTAAGTGAGTTTTCAGAATTAAACGCAAACAAGATGGCTTTGTGGATCGCTATAAAGCCCGTTTAGTGGCTAAGGGTTACAATCAACAGGAAGGTATCGACTTCAGTGATACTTTCTGTCCAGTGGCAAAACTTGTGATCATTAGAGTCTCACTCACCTTAGTAGTTCAATCCAATTAGTTCTTACATCAGTTGGATGTTAGTAATGCTTTTCTTCATGGTTTCTTGAAAGAAAATGTGCATATGACTCAACCTTCTGGATTCATTGACCAAGATCATCCCAATTATGTTTGTCACTTAAAGAAATCTCTCCATGGTCTTAAACAAGCTCCTAGAGCTTGGTTTAAGAAGCTTCAATCTGCTTTAATCTCATTGGGATTTCAAGCATCGCAATCTGATCACAGTTTATTCATTCTTCATCAGCCTGTTCTAGTTTTGGTTCTGGTGCATGTCAATGATATAATTGTCACTGGGCTATCTTTTTCTCACTGCAACTGTTATTTCCAAGCTCAGTGCTCAGTTTCCAGTCAAGGATTTAGGTGATCTCTATTACTTTCTTAGGCTCGAAGTTCAGCGATCTTCATCAGGTATCTTCATTCATTAATCCAAGTACATTATGGACTTGCTTAAAAAATCAAATATGGATGCAGCTAAGCCCTGCATCACATCACTTGGTTCTACCAAGCTTGATCTTTATGGGCCCTTAATCCTGCAGAATACAGATCCATTGTTAGGGCTCTCCAATACTTAACTTGGACTGATTTATCCTTTGCTATTAATTTGGTATGCTAGTTCATGCATTTACCACAAGAATAACACTTTCAGGCAGTGAAATGGATTTTACGATACTTAAAAGGCACAATTGGACTTGGTTTATGGTTCCCCAAATCCTCATCTTCCTTGACATTTAAGGCATTCTTTAACGTTGACTGGGCTGGTTGCCCTTGGGATATAAGATCAACATAAGGGTTTTGTGACATCCCACATCGCCCAGGGGAGTGATCCTTAAATGTATATTCCCATCCCTACCTAGCACGAGGCCTTTTGAGAGCTCACTGGCTTCGGGTTCCGTAGGAACTCCGAAGTTAAGCGAGAAGGGGGCTAGAGCAATCCCATGATGGGTGACCCACTGGGAAGTTGCTCGTGAGTTCCCAAAAACAAAACCGTGAGGGAATGGTAAGCCCAAAGCGGACAATATCGTGCTACGGTGGTGGAGCGGGCCCGGGAAGTGGTCCGCCCCGGGCCGGGATGACACAGATTTTGTATCTTTCTTGGTCCATCCATCATTAGTTGGAGCGCAAAGAAGCAACACACAATTGCTCGATCATCCACAGAGGCTGAGTATCACTCTCTAGCTCATACTGCAACATAAATTACTTGGATTTGCCAATTATTTATTGATATTGGTTTCTAATTGCCTACCATTCCTTATATTTGGTGTGATAATGTCTCTGCTATTGCCTTAGCATCCGATCCTGTTTTTCATATTCGCACTAAGCATGTAGAAATCGATTATCACTAAATTCGTGAGTTGGTTTTAGCATAATTACTTCGAGTTCAGTTTGTTTGCAGCCAAGATCAACTTGCAAACATACACACTAAGTCCCTTCCTCGACAACGATTTCTCCAACTTCGATCCAAGCTCTCTTTTCACCGTTCTCCGTTCAGCTTGAGAGGGTGTGATAAGAATAATGTAGTAACTCATTGTAATAGTAACTCTTGACAGTTACCAATTTAGTTAGATAGTTACTGTAGATAATATTCTTTTACTTTTTACCCCAAAATGTAACTATATATACTTGTGTAAAATTATCTTTCAGATTAATGAAAAGAGAAGAGAAATATTATTCTCAATAAAATACACATTTCAAATAAAGTGGCTACTGATCAAATTGTGGTCCATAGTCTTAAAATTTTATATACCAAGGTCGATCTAAGATTGAAAGCGAAAGACTGTGTGGTCAGCTGCTGATTTTTAAGATTTAGTCCAAGAAAAGCAAACAACTCGACAATAATTTAAAGGGGAACTATTAGTAGAGCTCCCTCCCCTTCACTAATTACAGAGATTGTGATAGCTGGATGACGCAGATTTGAGATATAACTGCACAAATCATGCAATGCTGAAGGCGAAGAAAAAGATGGCTGGATTTGATATTGTGGTCATATTGGTCATCTGCTTTTGCTGCATATTAACACTCAAAGTTGAAGCTCAATCGCAATCTGTACGTCTTGCTCCTGCCGAAGGTAATTTGCCACTCTTCTTCTTTTTCTTGTTCTTTCTCTGAATCTCGTTCAAGTTAGTATATTTTGGTAGGGGTATAATTTCCGTACTCCTTTTTCTGCTCATGCACTCCCTTAAGATTAGACAAATCAAAAGAAAATCATGGGATAGGAAAAAGAAGGAGTGCAGAAGAAAAAAACGGAAGTTTGGAAATCATTTTTTCCTTTTTGTTCTTGTTCAAGTCGGTATTCTTTTTACTTGTTCAAGTTGGATTATGTTCAAGTTGGTGATACCAAAAACCTATCATTTGAAACCTCACTTTTTTCTTAAAAAAAATATTTTTTTATGTTATGAAAGTCTGGATTTTTCACTTTGTTAAATAGTAGAGATTAGAGTGCTCAGTCCCAAGGTTGGTCTCTTTTATTGAGAATTTTAGAAGAAAATTTTAATCTTTCTTAAACATGTTTTCTGTAAAAACTTTATATGAATTCCCTTGGTTTCGTTTTCCTCTGAAAGTACTGGGATTCTTGAATAAAAAAACACAAACAAGAGACGAAGAATAGAATTATTAATTACCTTTGATTTGTGGGCACAGTGGAAGCACTAAAAGAAATAGCTACACAACTTGGAAAACAAGACTGGAACTTCAGCATAGACCCGTGCAGCAACGACACAAATTGGGCTACCCCAAAATCTGTTAACTTGCCTCTCTACAATAACACTGTCATCTGCAACTGCTCCTACCCTGATGGTTATTGCCATGTTGTCAGCATGTATGTCAACTCAGAACCTTATTTGTATATATTCTTTGTTCGTTTTTAATCGATTTAATTATCTGCTGTAGCGTTTACTTTTTAGGATAGTCCAGTATAATAATGCAGGCATTAAATTTGATTTTGTTTTGTAACATTATGTACGCCGGCCTGTAGTTTTTTTATCTTGTTTTTTTTCGTTGACGGATTCTAAGACTGCATTTTCAGTTGCTAAACATAATTTCCCCTTTTACATTTTCGTGATACAGTTTTCTTAAAGGACAAGATCTTGCTGGTGTAGTTCCACCATCTGTTGCAAAATTACGCTACCTAAAAAATGTGTAAGGAAACATTTTCAGCTGTATATTCGCTGAAAAGGTGTTTTACATCATTTCCTCAAATATTGGTATAGTTACTAATATCTTCTCTCTTATGTACAGTGATTTCACCCGGAACTACCTCAGCGGTTCTATACCGCGTGAATGGGCTTCTACAAAGTTGGAAATTCTGTAAATGATTTCTCAACTTTATGTTCATGGTTAGTGATTTATAGCTTATATTAATAGAGCTAACAAAATGAGTACAATGCAGGTCCGTTACCGTGAACAACTTAACGGGACCAATCCCTGGCTACTTAGGAAACATTACCACCCTAATATATATGTATGCTCTGTATTGATCTCTCGTTATGACCTTATGTTATTTGTAAACATCAATTTTAAGTTTGTGCTCAGTTTAGCATATTGTAATGGCTGAAGAAGGAGAATATGTTTTCAGGAGCTTAGAGAATAATCAGTTTTCTGGAACTGTTCCTCCTGAGCTTGGGAAATTGGTTAACTTGAATAATCTGTAAGCACATTCTTCTTTCTTTCACCCTCCGTTCGCTCTTACTTAATTTTTAACTTTTATGTAAATTGAATAAGGAAGTACCAGTCGATAAATTAGAATTGGTATCTGCAGCATTCTGAATGCAAACAATCTCACAGGAGAGCTGCCGGTGGCTCTGACTAATCTGACTAAGTTAACAGAACTGTAAGCGTTTGTACCCTTACCATTTGTTTCTTATAACTACTCTATAACCTTTTTCTTTTGAGAAATATTCCGATTTATTCTATTCAACGATTCTGTTTATGCAGTAGGATTAGCATGAATAACTTCACTGGAAGAATACCGAATTTTATTCAAAGCTGGAAGCAACTTCAGAAACTGTGAGCAATATTTTCCCATTCAATTTTCTAAATTGTTTGGATATATATTTTCTGGTGTAACATCCATCCCCTTCGACTTGTGTTGTTGACAGAGAGATCCAAGCTAGTGGTCTCCAAGGGCCCATTCCTTCTAGCATTTCTGTCTTGAGTAATTTAGCAGAACTGTGAGTTCTTCATTCGATCCTAAGTTGCATAAATGCTAAAAAAACTTAAATCTGGCTTTACAAGTTTATCAGAACTCCCTATCGAACATACCTCTTTTTAATGCAGAAGGATCAGTGATATAGATGGAGGGGGCTCAGAATTTCCGCCCTTGAGTAGTATGACAAACATGACAAGTTTGTAAGTCATGAAAGTGTTGTAATTATAATTTTATGTTGCTAATACTTTTAGACTAATCCACACTTAGCTTGTGCTAATAATTAGTCGTGCTGCAGAATGTTGAGGAGCTGCAACTTATCCGGAAGTATCCCTGATTATATATCAGCCATGACAACACTGAAAATATTGTAATACTTCCTTTCTTCATTTATAATTTCGATTTTTCTTGTTCAAGTGTACAACAAAATAAATTGATAATTTTCTTGCTCATTTATGATTCGTAAAACATAATTTTAGTTATTTTCTTGTAGAGATCTGAGCTTCAACAGGCTGGAAGGGAACATTCCTGATAATTTTGGAACTCTGACAAACTTGCAGTACTTGTAAGAAACGTAAACTTCATCCAGGTCGTGAGCATACATCATTATTCACAGGGGACTCCCCTGAATTTTTTATTTTTTTATTTTTAAAATTACCTACATCAAATGACATCTCTAATGGAAGCAGAGATTTTGATGTAGAACGACACAAATTTCTTAGTTATTTGTGTGTATGTAGTCAATGTTTTCGTCCATGCAACCGGCCTTTTGAAACAGTAATGATATACTTTGAGTATGACTATGTAATTTCTTTCTGAATAGGTATCTCACAAGTAACTTGCTCAACGGTTCTATTCCGGACTGGATCAAAAGCAGAGATAGTCATTAGTATGTTTTCGATCCTCTTGTTTAGGATTTTCTGTCATTAATTCATCCTGTAAGCGTTTAACAATTTTTTTTGATACGTTAAAACTTACATTTCTAGTATATTGTACTTTTGTGCAGCCAGATAGATGTTTCTTACAATAATTTTTCAGAGAGTTCTGAGCCTGCTTCGTGTAGAGAGACCCTGTAAGAGGAAAATTTTCTTTTAAGTTGATATACTCAGTACAGTTCGTGCTCTTCACTCGCCTCTAATTTTCGTTTGAACCAAATTGATTTCGCATGTATCAGGAACTTGTTCAAAAGCTTTACAGCACGAGACAACTCGTAAGTTTTTAACTTACTTAGTCTTCAACGATGAATAATTTACCTTTCCCTTTTCGTTCTGTGAAACCTAATTGCTTTACATAAATTGATTTTCACTACATTCCAGATTATTTGGAGAGTGTCTGAATAGCTATCCATGTCCGAAAGGTAACAATATATCTCTTAGATTCAAAATATGATTACAAGATATGAACTTTCGTTACCCGAATATTTTATTTTCATTTATCTATTCAAATATTTGCTTTAGTATCGAATTCATATGATTTTGATTCTCGGTTGTTAATGGATAGATCGATATTCATTACACATAAATTGTGGTGGAACGGCAACCACTGTTGGAGGAATTGACTTTGAAGCGGATACAGACTTGGGAGGTCCAGCAAAGTTCATTCCGGTGAGACCAATGTGGGGAATCAGTACCACCGGACATTTCTGGGATGCTAACCCCACCTCTAATGACTACGTTGCAAATAACATATCGATACTTGGAATGGACAACTCTGAGTTGTACACAAATGCACGCCTATCGCCTCTTTCTCTCACTTATTATGCACGCTGCTTCGCAATTGGAAATTATACTGTGAGACTTAACTTTTCGGAGATAATAATCAGAGACAACAGATCTTTCTATAGTCTTGGAAGACGGATATTTGATGTGTATATTCAGGTAGTTAATCATGCCTTATTTTCTGCACTCTATATGCTCTGAATTTGAGTTTGCTGATCGATCAAGTTTATTACAGGAGAAACTAGTGTGGAAGGATTTTGACATCGAAGAGGAAGCACAAGGGGTTGATAGGGTAGCCATGAAGGAACTTAAAGCAGTTCAGGTTAAGGATAAAACTTTATTGATCCGGTTGAAGTGGTCTGGGAAAGGGACAACAGCTTCCCCAAAGAGAGGAACTTATGGTCCTCTTATATCAGCTATCTCCATAGACTCTGGTATCTTCTAAATTGCATACCTTAGCTCTCTCTTATACGTGCACAGAAACATGCTAAAGTTTGTTTGCTTAATCACATGCTGATACCAATTTATCCTTTCCTTATCAATTTTTCTAGGCTTCTAGCTAATTTTGGTCTTTTAATATAGATCCTAAAAGATATTGTTCCGGATTTGATAATACTCTCTGTAATCTGTATATATAGCTGTATATCATAGACGAAAGCTTATATCGTTCATGACTTGTTTTTCATTTACTTTTAAATTTTGTAGAATTCAAGCCTCCTCAAGAAGGCAAAAGCAAAGTAGGTATTATTGTTGGAGCATCAGTTGGAGGTTCAGTTTTGGGCCTCATTTTCTTGATTTTAGGCATTCTTTGGTGGAATGACTGTTTCGATAGCAGGACGTCAAGGGAAAAAGGTACTACTGTGCTACTGTAAAAGTTTTGAGTAGTACATTGGTCTCATTCTTTCAGAAGAACTATTCTAAATCCGCAAGATATTACTGATATCCTAACCTTCGTTCTTTGCACAGCTTTGAGAGGACTGGATCTGCAAACTGGTTTTTTCACCTTTAGACAAATCAAAGCTGCCACTAACAACTTCGACTCTCAAAACAAAATTGGGGAAGGCGGTTTTGGGTCTGTCTACAAGGTACTGTACAATTCCATCCCATATACAGTTCCACTTTTTATACGAGTCTTCAGTTAATTATTTTTGTTACCTGCCTAGATTATGTTAATTTTTAATGCAGGGTACATTGTTGGATGGAACTATAATCGCGGTTAAGCAACTATCTTCAAAATCAAAGCAAGGAAATCGTGAGTTTGTCAATGAAATAGGCATGATCTCTGGTTTACATCATCCAAATCTTGTCAGATTGTATGGATGTTGTATCGAATCAAATCAGTTACTGTTAGTGTATGAATACATGGAAAACAATAGCCTCGCACATACGTTGTTCGGTAAGCTTATTGAATCTATCAATAGAACAAACGAATGGTGTATCAAGAAGTACTAAAATGACCTGGGAATCCATGTTTGTTGCAGGTCCAGAGGATGGTCCATTAAATATGGATTGGCCTACAAGGCAGAAAATATGCATAGGCATAGCAAGAGGTTTGTCCTTTTTGCATGAGGAATCAACGCTAAAGATTGTGCATAGAGACATCAAAGCGACAAATATCCTATTAGACCGAGACCTTAACCCTAAGATCTCCGACTTTGGTTTGGCCAAGCTCGATGAAGAGGAGAACACCCACATTAGCACTAGAGTGGCTGGAACTATGTAAGCTGTTGCGTCTATGTTTTTTTCCTTTCATAACTTAGCTTCATTTCGGATCTAATTTTATTTCTTCTCATTTTTCCTCCAAAGTTATTTAGCCCCCAAAATGTTGAACATCGTGATTCTGTTGAAAACTTGAACGTGAAGTAATGATTCATGAACAGATTTTATCTTTTCGGTTTTCTGTTGGGTATGTTTGAGATGAAATGCCTTGTACTAGAGGAACCATCAGTATGAGAAAAACAACATTTGTTTTGTAGAGGATACATGGCGCCGGAATATGCACTATGGGGTTACTTAACCGACAAAGCAGATGTCTACAGCTTCGGCGTTGTTGCGTTGGAGATTGTTGCTGGAAAGAACAACATGAAGTACAGACCAAATCAGAATTTTGTATGCCTTGTGGATTGGGTAAGATGGAACTTCATTTTTTATTTTATTTTTCATGAAAACTGAAACAAATCAAAGAGATGTTTAGTGAGCTACACCGTAAGATCGATCTTCATTTGAATTGCGTCTGTATATACAATTAGAACGTTTTTAGATAAGTGGACAGGCACATTACCTTGCTCAACTAGCTAAACCTGCATCTGTTTCTTTCAGGCCCTTGTCTTGCAACAAAAAGGAAATTTAATGGACCTGGTGGATCCTAGGTTGGGGTCCCAATTCAGCAAGGAAGAGGCGATTCGAATGGTGAAAGTGGCGCTTCTATGCACCAATCCGGCGCCCGCGTTGAGGCCCACAATGTCTGCAGTTGTGAGAATGCTTGAAGGGGAGACTGCTGTGCATGAATTGATCATGGATCCGAGTATATACGGCGACGAAATGAGACTAACGGCCGTGAGAAACCAGTTTGATCAGATTGCACAGGAGAGCTCAAGTGGAACTCAGAGCCACCTTCGTTCTTCTGATTCAACATGGATTGGTTCTTCTTATACCACTACGTCTTCGGATCTCTACAAAGTTAGTTCCGGTTCTTATTAAATGAGGCCAACTCTTGCTTTTGTATATATGGAAGATTCATACAAGAATCATAGGAAGATATGAACATTTAAATTTGGTTACGGATTTTAATTAAACAGACAATTAAAGTGCGCTAAATTGTGGTTTAATATTTGTAAACGGTTCTTTTATGCGTATTTGTCAAAAGATCTCTTGCTAAATGCTCTAACTACACTCAACAGAAAATAAATATTTTCAAGCCGTCAAGCCGTTTTTACATAGAAACATATGTTAAATGACTTTTCTAAATGCACTTTAAAGTAATTTTTCACCAAGTACATAAATTTTCAGTAAAAATATCAGTGTTCTAAAAATTGGTCTAAACGACCGCCTAGGTGATGGGTTGCCGATCCAATTAAGCCCAAATCATTGTATAAGTCAGCAAATCCATCCGACAGCGCCTAGAGGAGAATCTAGATGGACTAGGCGGGGTAGGGCGGCTGAGAGATCTGTCTAGGCAGTTGATTTTATCTGAAAAAATAATAGTAGCCACATTGAAAAGCATGACGTTCGGTGACCACCGAGAAGTACTGGAGAAGATAGAAGGTCAGAGCAGCGAATAAGAAGACAATGAAAGGATAAAAATAAACTAGCCTTACGTCGTTTCCTTATCGTTATATTATATTTAATTCAAGTGGATGCCAGCATATTCCCCTTCTCCAACGTTTAATGTGCTTGAAAATTAATGGACATTTTGACCCAATCAAAAACGTCCAGTACGAATCTAGTAATGCAAATGATAATGGGCTTTTTCATTTCTAATTTTTTATTAGAGTAAGAAGACTTACAATAAGTTTTTAATATATTTTCTATTTTTATGGGAATTGTTATTAGCATTTCAAAATTCTTATTTTATACTTTAAATTTTCTATAATTAGAAAAAAAAAATACACTTGTGAGGAGTGTAGAATGAAAATTTTGAAATGTCAATAATATTTCCCTTTTTAATTATAAGACTGTAATTATTCATATTTTTTTTATGATAAATTTAATTAAAATAAAGGAACCACCCAACCCAATCCACTAGTAGTTTTATTATGAACCACCCAACCCCTACGTGGGATTTTTACGTTTACTTTAAAAAAAATAGATATAATCATTTAAAATGTCTTAAGTTGTACAACATATATGTTTAACGTGTTTTTAAATTTTGGGCTTGTTAGATATTTTTTTTTTGTATTTTATCATTCTTTTATTATCTTATTCATAAATTTCATACAAGTATAATTTTTTTATGTGTCAATATGCACTTATTTACAAGATATATAAGAAATTTACCTAAATCCGCCTAGCTACCTAAACGCTAGGCGCTAGTCCGCCGCTCGACTAACGCCTAACGTTTTTTAGAACCTTGAAAAATATTAGTGTATTTATAAGTTTATACACATAAGCGCTTGTTAACAAAAGCGCTTCTTACAAAAACATTTCCTACTACGATAACCGATCTAAGCCAGACACTCCCCATGTTAAACCATGGGCACATCATAGTCATAAAACCATTTCTTTGAGTACTTTAATATATTATCCAGTAAAAAACCATCCAAGTTCTTTGACTACTTTAATTTATTATCCAATAAAAAACCATGCATGTATGGACCCCATCACGTGTGCCTGAACATGATTTTTCACTTTTGAATTCTATTTTTAACATAATATGTATATATTTTTAATTATTTACATTAAAAATAAAAGAGATAAGTTGAGCTTCACCATATGCTAGCTATAATATGGTTGAAATTCATCTTTAATAAGAATCAAACTCAAAACCTCTAATTTACCGGTAAAGAAAAATACTACCGCAATAGGCAATTCTATTTTGTAGGTGGATTGTCTGCCTTTCCATTTCCATACTTTTCCCATATTCTCCTGTTTGTGTGGTCACGGTTAAGTCACGTCAATATTTTATATTATTATTACTTTTTGTTTTATTATTTCTATAAAAAAATTAATATAAAATGTTAACGTGGTTTAACCGTGATCACACATCACAGGAGGATATGAAGAAAGTATGATCTAAGGATGAGGATCCTCATGACCAAGGGATGTGGGCCGTTGGATGAAAATTCAACGGCTACCAACAAGAGATCTTTTAAAGTTATAATAATTATAATTGTTGGATTTTCATCTAACGGTCTACGTCTATTGGTCATGAGGATCTTCATCTGTAGATTAGGAGAGGATCCTGATCCCAGATAATCCACCTTTTTTTATATTTTATATTCTAGTCTTTCTAGAGCCCCATTCAACACGTCTTTGTCTGACACCTATGAGTTGTCTGCGATCCGTCAACTGTGTTCACTTGTGTACGTCTCTTCAGAAAGTCCAAAAGCTAAAAGTCGATCTATATCTCAATATTATGGTGGGACAAAGAAGTTTAAAATTATTAAGAAATTTTAAAATGATGAAAATTGAAATAATGAGATTTTATTTTTTAGAATTTGTGAATTTTCTTATTTGATTAACCTAATAGAACAATAGAATTGAATATAGAATTTGTTATTTTTAAACTCTGAATCATAGAAATTGAGAAATGAAATCTATTTACATAGAATTTAAACTTAGGAATTAGAGGTTCCAAATTCTAAGTTTTGTTCCATGTAGAAATTCTAAATTTCTATGTTTATGAATCCAAATAATGAAATTGGTACATGTCAATTTATAAATTTTAACTTTTATCCAAATTATAAATTTATTTCTCTTGTCTAAACATATTGTAAGTCCATCAACAGATGTTAAAATTCCAACTTTATATTTTAATACACTAAAGACAAATCAATATTGACAAATAAAAAGACTAATAAATGAGTAAAGTAATCTTGAAAAAAAGCCTAGTCAATGAGTAAAGTAGTTCTAATTATTCATGAACCTACCCAAGTTAATAAGAAGAAAATACATAAAATAATAATTTGGTTAAGAATTCTTTTCAAATGTAAAGCTCTTTATAGCATTCTATCATCTTATATTTTTCACATAATTCTATAATATTAGTATGAAATTTATATTAAATTATAAGGTAACAAAAAAATACAGAAAGATTCCAACTTTAAATAAATTCTCTTAAGCATTTCTCTAAATTTAATTCAGACGTCTATTTCTTTTTTGAACAAATGATACTACGGGATGGGTCCATGTTACACAGAAGTTTTTTAACTTACAAAAATTAAAGGATCGTCGGCCGAGTAATGCTATTTATATAATGTTTTGTATTATATTTTTCTGTCACTATAAATGATATTTGATATGGACAATCATATTATTTGAATTAAAGTAATGATATTCGTACCATATTTTTGTATCATATTTTTATATCACTTTAAATGATATTTGATGGAGACAGCCGCATTATTATTTATTCCATTTCACGATCAATAATTATAACTTATATAAGAGCCTGCGGGCAGAGGCAGCAGAGCTCCATGGGATGTGAATAAAAATGGCAGCAAGTCAAAATCTTTCAAAGTTGTTCTTCTGCTGTGTTGTTCTACTCACAGTGCTTATCTGCATTGAGCCAATCAAATCCCAGGAACAGGTGGGCACTCTTGCAGATGATGAAGGTATAGGCTCTCACTTTTGAAATCTTTAGTTTTGATGCTTAATACGTGTGAAGTGATTGAAATTTTAGTTGCTGGAATGGGATTGTTCATCTGAAAAATGTTGAAAATTGTATATTTATGGTGGAAATAACTTAAATTTATAAGCTTTTTAGACAAATTTTGACAGCAAATTGACAAAGAACAGAGCTCATGCATGAAATTTTTATGAAGTTCAGTTTTCTGTGGCCAATTTTATTAGACTTACTAGAAAGGAAGAAACATTATCTTATCCATTACTTGCTTTTGTGAAAAGTGATTTTGAGATTGTGTTTCTGTGTATTTGGGTGTGGCAGTGGAAGCACTTCGTGAAATAGCTGTGCAATTGAATAAAAAGGATTGGAATTTTAGTGATCCTTGTAGCAATATTCCGACTATTTCAATCCCGCATGCGGATCAGTACAACAACACTCTCGTCTGCAACTGCTCTTTCTCTGGCAATGTATGCCATATCGAAAGCATGTATGCACTTTTTACAAGCCGTAGTTTATAATTTTTGCTCTAAATTGCTTGTGATGGTTGTTGGCCAATGCTACAACTGCAAGTGTATAAAGGTTTTTGTCTATCAAGTTGTAAGAGATCGTGATTTTTAGCACATCAATCATAACCTATAAGTTGTGGATCCTTATCACGCAGGTTTCTGATGGGACAAGACCTTGATGGTGTACTTCCGCCAGCACTGTCGAAGCTGCCTTACATTAAGCAAGTGTATGAAGATATTTCCACTGTTTTGTTTTAGTTTCTCCCATCACAAATCTATTAAGCTTCTGTCTAATAGCATTTTTTTTTCTTGATCCTAGTAATTTGGGCCAGAATGACCTTAGCGGTTCAATACCACGCGAATGGAATTCTACGAAGTTGGAATTTCTGTAAGCGACTTCTAGACTTTTGTTTGAGGTTGATGATAAACTCGCGTGCCATTTATTGAACTAATGTCATGCCCAGTGCAGGGTTCTCAGTGTGAACAACTTATCCGGACCTATTCCTAGCTATTTGGGAAGCATGACTACTCTCCAAGCTCTGTATGCATTGAATGTTTCTTTCACTTCTGTCACCTCATTCAGAATAGTTAGTTTGGTGCACCAATTTGTATGATTTGGATATGAACTTGATAAGGCTTTTTTTTCAGGGGCCTGGAGGGCAACTTATTTTCTGGAACTGTTCCCCCGGAGTTGGGCAATTTGGTTAACATGGAGATTCTGTCAGTTTGCTATTTTATCTTCCTTTGTAACTCTATATGTTTATATTTTAATTTTCTTGGATTTTCATAAGCTAGTAAATATGTCAATTGACAACGGATTGGTCTTGCTTTGCCATGGGTAACTACAGCTATCTTCGTGCTAACAATCTCACTGGTGAGCTGCCTTTGGCCCTCACAAATATGACCAAATTAAGAAAACTGTAAGTGATATGACTACCTTAAATAATTTAGGTTCGTTCCATGAAATACTTAAGATTTATGTCATTTAATCTTTCTGCTTTTTGTGGCATTATTTACAGTGTGATTGGCAGTAACAACTTCACTGGAAGAATACCTGACTACTTTCAAAGTTGGAAAGACCTACAGACCTTGTAAGAGATCTTTTCTAGTGCACTTTAAATTCTCAACTGAAATATTTTCACGTGTAATCCTAAATCCATCAACTACGTTGTTTACAGAGAGATCGAAGCGAGTGGTCTTGAAGGGCCCCTTCCATCTAGTCTCTCTGCATTGAATAATCTGACAGACCTGTGAGTCCCCTTTTAAGCTCTCAGATATCTTAATTTGCATGATCTCCTTGAGTCCCTTTTCTAATTTAAAGAGAAAAATGGATTTATGGAGATACTTGTATTCCAACAAGTTGTCATGCTTAACCTTTTGCAGAAGGATTAGCGACTTAAGCGGTGAGAGTTCAGCTTTTCCAAACTTATCAAACATGACCGGCATGAATAAATTGTGAGCCATATTTTACGTTTTATATATTTTTCTATTAGCATAACACATGCAGTTGAAAACTACTTTCCTAATACCGGTTGCTCAAATTGCAGGATGTTAAGGAGCTGCAATATAACAGGAGAAATCCCTGAATATATCTCTACCATGACAAGTCTGACTGTTTTGTAATTCTTCTATCTGTATTCATTCTTCATTTTTTTTCACGACATGAAGCTCTTAATAATTAGTTTTACACAATAGCTCTGGATTATTACCAATGTTGTCTAACAAACCGATAACTTTCTGAACATATTTCATACGAAAATTTGGTCATGTTTCAGATTTATGGGCTCAAAACTTTTGCTTGGCCTTAAACGTAACAAGCTTTAAAACATGTACCTTTCAGTTAAGCATCACATTCTAAATTGTTCTTAACCCAACTTTGAATGTGGTGTACGGACAGTGATCTGTTTATTTTTCACACTGACAGTCTTCATGCTGGTTGATTAATTTATGTTTTTAAGATTTACTTAATTTCCATTTCAAAAACTTGCTTCCGTGTTCACAGTATCACCTCCATTCCATGACGTCTCATTATTTGTTTACATATTTATTTGCAGAGATCTTAGCTTCAACAGATTGGAAGGGAGCATTCCAAATCTTGCAAATATTATGCAATTGGCCACAATGTAAGGACTGTAATTCATAAGGGTAGCTAGCACACATAATGATGCATGGAGGCCTTTCCCTTGGCTCCTACATATGTCATGATTTAACTTTTAAAGTTGTCGTTTTGATGTTATCATGGAGCTTAATTTCGGATAATGCACATTCTGATCAAATGAGAACGAGTGCAGTTCTGGTTCTCATTTACCAGAAAAAAGATAAAGAAAGATGAGAACGAGTGCACTTTTAAAGTTATCTTTAACCACACTCTCGCTAGGAATCATAGTTGTACCAAGGGAAAGGCCTAATAAACACTTTTAAGTTTCCCGTCTTTCTTTGTATTTTGGAACAGCATTTTTACACATAAACGTTCATTGACATCTGTTCTATATTGCTCACTGATCAGATATCTGACAAGTAACTTGCTTACTGGTCTTCCGGAGTGGATAAAAAACAGAGACAGTCGCTAGTATGTTTCTTCAGACCAGAATCTTACATATTTTTTCTACTTCGTCATCCTGAATCTTAAATGTTCTGCTTCTGCTTTATCTTTTTCATTACTCCGATGATATGCAGACTATTGAATTTAACAAGTAATTATATTATTTACAAGTTTTACCAAAATATTCTGATATTGATTTTACTGAAATTCCAAGTTAACAGAGAACTTTGTGTTTTGTGCAGCAATATAGATCTTTCTTACAATAATTTTTCTCAGAATTCTGTCCCAAATTCTTGTCGAGAGACCTTGTAAGCATAACTGTTTTTCCCTTTCTTCTTTATGTTAATGTCCTTGAGATCATAAACTTGCATTACTTTTTTTGACTTTCTAAATAGATGAATCTAACATTTTATAATCTGTTTTGCATCAGCAATTTGTTCAGAAGTTTTTACAGTCGGAACAATGCGTATGCTTCTAACTTCTTGAGCTTCATGCGAAGACTTTTCATTTCTTCTAATTAAGTTAAGAAGCTAATGTTTATTTTTCATATTGTAGGATACTTAGCAATTGCCTCCTGCCATGTTCAAAAGGTAGTTAAGTTTGTTGTAGAATTAAATCCAGATCGAGGAGTAAATTTGTGTTCATATGAAGTGAAAATGTTACAAAGCATTGTTTTAAGTTCTTAAAGCTTATATTTTCTTTGTGATCTTCTCTGTACAGATCGGTACTCGTTGCATATAAATTGTGGTGGAAACCAAACCACCATTGGAAACATCAAGTATGAGGAAGATGAGGCCTCAGGAGGTGCAGCAAAGTTTTTTCAGAACTCAGCAAATTGGGGATTTAGTAGTACTGGTGATTTTGCAGATGTTTGGAGCTCTGACAGTGACTACATAGCAAATAATATTTCAATACTCAGAATGAACAACTCTGAATTGTACAAAACTGCACGACTGTCTCCTCTTTCTCTCACATATTATGCTCGTTGCTTAGCAAATGGAAATTACACTGTGAAACTACACTTTGCAGAAATAGTTCTCAGAGACAACAGGTCTTATTATGGTGTCGGAAGACGTGTTTTTAACGTTTATATCCAGGTAGTCATTCGCAGTGCTTTTTTGGCTCTGGAAAAATAGTTAAACATTTTTTTTATCATTTTGGTTTTAACCATTTGGATAGTTTTGACTCTTCCTTGTCTTTTCAGTTTTCACACACAAAGATCCACAACTCCTCATACCTTTTTTACAATTTTTCTTAACCGCTCCCCCTCTTTATTATTTTTCTACTTGACTGAGTAAATTATTTAATGCAGGAACAACTGGTTTTGGAGGATTTTGATATTGAAAAGGAAGCACAAGGGGTTGATAAGGAAGTGATTAAGGTATTTAAAGCAGCTGTTAGTGTTAAGACTTTAGAAATCCGATTTCAGTGGGCGGGGAAAGGGACAACAAATGTTCCAAAAAGAGGAATCTATGGTTCTTTGATATCAGCTATCTCAGTGCAGTCTGGTAAGTAGTAACGTATAAGTTTCTCTTTATACAATCCTGTAGAAATTTATTGTTCTCTTATTGTCACTGTCCTTGTCACTTATTCTAGATTTCGACCCGCCTGATGATAGCAAAAGGAAGAAATTCATTGTCATTGGAGTTGTTTCACCATTATTCCTCATTTTCTTGATTTTGGGCATTCTTTGGTGGAAAGGCTGTTTCGGAAGCAGGACAACCAGGGAACAAGGTACAGACAAAACCGTATAGGTCATTTTTTATTTAGAAAAGTTGAAAGCTATTCATATTTCTACTTGCTACAATAAGAATTTTCAAAAGGGATTGTACACTGGTCACACCTATCAGTATGCTGAATCATTAAAGATTTAATTTATCAACGAAAGTCAGCTGCATGGTTGAACACTGCAGAGGATCGGAAATCTTATTCCTAGAATTACTAAATTTACATTTAATTCCCTCAAATCATTAGCCTCTAATGTTTCCATTTACAATTCTAACTTAAATTTAATCCCAGTTCTGAAATAATTTCATCATCAAATCATGCACGCACGAATCTGATGGAATTTGACAGTTCATCAATATGCTAAAACTCAGAGGGGTTTAATGCCGGCCCTTGTTGTAAACCTGTTATAAGTGCAAATTCAACTTTTGTCCTACCTCTAGTTGTTCACTTGCCCTCTCGATTCTCAGTGAGTAAATATTTCAATATGTTAACCTTTCAACATGAACAGATCTCATGGGATTAGATCTGCAAACTGGTTTCTTTAAATTCAAGCAACTTAAAGCTGCAACTAACAACTTCGATACTGCCAACAAGCTTGGGGAAGGTGGCTTTGGAGCTGTTTACAAGGTATTCCATGACTCCTTTTTGTTTCCCTATATTTGTCAGAACTTTTCTTTTGTTTTGAATGCCATGGTGTATCACACTTAAGAGACTATTATGGTTGACCTATATTCCTCAAATGTGTTATATTTCAAACTGCAGGGCGAGTTACTAGATGGCACTTTTATTGCAGTTAAGCAACTTTCTTCAAAATCAAAGCAAGGAAATCGTGAGTTTGTGAATGAAATAGGCATGATTTCTGCCTTACAACACCCAAATCTTGTGAAATTGTATGGATGCTGCATTGAAGGAAATCAGTTATTTTTGGTATACGAATATATGGAGAACAATAGCCTTGCCCATGTTTTGTTTGGTAAGTTGGACAATCTGGAAGTGCAATACTTCCGTATCTTATAATTAGTTTCATAAATATTCTTAAGTTCTCTGTTAATTTCAGGCCCGGACGAAGGCCTAAAGAAATTGGACTGGAATAAAAGGCAGAAAATATGTCTTGGCATTGCAAGAGGTCTGGCTTTCCTGCATGAGGAGTCGACTCTAAAAATTGTTCATAGAGACATCAAAACAAACAATATACTACTTGACCGGGACCTTAACCCTAAGATATCCGACTTTGGTTTAGCTAAGCTGGACGAAGAGGAGAAGACCCATATTAGCACCAGAGTTGCTGGAACTATGTGAGTAACCTTCGTTTTGCTCTATCAATCATTGTGGTTTCTATTTTGCTTTCTTTACTCTCTTAGTTTAGACAGCTTTTTTTTATTATTCAATCTTCTTTTTAAAGAAAAACTTTTATTTGTAAGAGATGTATTAATTGCAAAAGTGTATTTCAAAACATCACTGAACTTAATATAATGAATGTACATAAAATTCGTTAAATGGCATCTTCATGGATGCTAACAGAAGTTGTTAATGTGCAGAGGATACATGGCTCCAGAGTACGCGTTATGGGGCTATTTGAGTGACAAAGCAGATGTTTACAGTTTTGGGGTCGTCGCATTGGAACTCGTATCTGGAAAAAACAACATCAAATATCGTCCAAATGAGAATTTTGTATGCCTTCTTGATTGGGTAAGATCTTTGTCGCATTCGTTTAGTACATGAAGTATATAGGAAACCAGGGTGCTTTCCGTAGAACTGATTTTCCAACATAAGCAAATTGTTTGGCTCCACCTGATTTGTAAAATAGAATGAAGAATTAAGAAACGTGGCTTTTCATTTTGTTCTTGAAATGTTTACAATTATTCGTCATTCCTTCTGCATTTTTTCTCAATGCCGCAGGCCCTTGTCTTGCAACAAAATGGACATCTGATGAAGCTGGTGGATCGAAAGTTGGGGTCTGAGTTCAATAAGGAAGAGGCAATGAGAATGATAAAGGTAGCTCTACTATGCGCCAATCCATCACCAGCACTAAGACCTTCTATGTCCGCAGTAGTGAGCATGCTTGAAGGCCAAACTCTTGTTCAGGAGGTGAAGATAAACCCCAGTATTTATGGTGATGAGTTGAGGTTGGCCTTCTCGGAGGACTCTGATACTTATACTGAACAGAGCGCGCGAAGCTTACCTTATTCATCCGATGCAAAATGGACCGCCTCTACCTCATCGTTTGTCTAGGATATCTACGAGTTGATACTGATTCTCTACGGTAAAATTAAGAACAGTATAGCCGGGTACTCTGCCACTGAAAGCAGGTACTCGTACCAAAATAAAAGCGCAACTTCACTAGAGACTACTGCTATACAAGCTTGTACAGTATGAAGAGGGTAACATCAACTACTTTATGGTTTTATTGATCATAGCTTCTGCATATAACGTGTATAACATAATGGTGGTAGTAGATCGCATGATGGTGCCTGAACATCATTTTTTTTTTATTTATTTATGGAAAACGACAGAAATTCATGCTGAATTAAGGTAGAATACAACCAGCAAGCGAAGCATGATAATCTGAGGCTTGTGTACACCCCTTGAAATTCAATTTCTTTAACTAAAACTCATCATGATAAATTTCTCTAACAAAAACCCGATGATTAGGCTCCAACTAAACAATATCCATAATTAAGTTTGACTTGGCAAAAATTTGTATTTTTGGATGTCTAAATTACCCCTAATAACCCTTACTTTGGGTCTCTCACTTATTATCTACATTTATTTTACATTATTTCATTCAATTAAATGTCTTCAAATACCTTATGGGGATTTGGAAAAAAATTTAAATGTCATGATTCCCATGCATTTAATAACAAAAATTTACATGATACCAATGTTCCTTATATAGTTGTTTTCACATGGTGCTAACATGTAAATTAGTATATCCTACAAATATAGAAAAAAAAAATTTATTTTATTCAAAATTATCAATATTTAAAATATAACATAGGTAAATTACCTGCATGCAAAATAATTTACCTACAAAATAAAAGAATGTCGATTGATTGCACACTCTATATAATAATAACAAAATGTGGCTAGTATATATGTAATATCACATGAAAAGTAATTTACCTACAAAATAAATAAATGTTTTTAGCCAATTGATTCAAAATTAATTAATCATATATTATTTTACATAAAAATATAGATAAATTATTTGTATGCATATATATAATTTTAACAAAATGTGCCTAATAGATACATGCAAAATAATTTCATCACTTTTTTTTTCTTTCTCTCTCTCGAACAAGTTTGTTTGAAATAACCCTTTTTAATAAAAGAATAAGAAAATAAATAAAAATAAACATTGGTGTTTTTATCTCTACACCCTATAACTTCAAAACTTGCACACCAATGTACTCATCCATTATTTCCGGCAAAACTCTCCCAAATAACAGCAAAATATTTTCTCGAGTTCATCAACGAGTCAACTTGCTAGAAACCCTTATCAACCCTCATTTAAAATTTTAGCGTAGGTTTTCGGCTAATATGTTTGCTTGTTTGAACCATTATTTGGGAGTTGGCTACTTGCATAAATTATTAAAACTAACAAGTCAGCTTGCTAGAAAACCTTGTTGCTATCTCTTCTAAATGGACACTGACATGGAAGCTTTTTTCTCATATTGCAGGCATTTGTTTCATGTCCAACAAATTGATAAGAAGTCTTCTCCACTAAAATTATAAATGAGGGCCGCTAAGGCTTTCATGCAACAAGGGTTTCTAGCAAGCTTACTTGTTAATAAACTCAGGAGAATATTTTGTTGTCATTTGCGTCACTCTAGAACTAAACATTAAAATACTTAACAGAGAACTTGAAATACACATTCACTAACCATTAGCAGCTTGCTATTGTACATCACATTTATGTACTCTTGAAGATCCCTCCACTGCCGAATTCTCTTTGAGGGGTCGGCCTTGGTAACAACAGACTCTTGGAAGGAATTATTTGCCTGCACCACCTTACTTAATTAAACGGTTTGAGGATGCTCCATCACCTAAAATGTGAAAACATGACCAAACAGGTAGAATTCAGAGGAGGTGGTGGGACATAAATCGTTGTATTGCAGACTTGCTGTACGTTTTTCTCTGTTCTTTTTGGATAACAACACTATTTTCTCTAAACGATTTCCACAACTGTAATACTTTCAACTTAGAAAGAAAAGAAAAGGCTTTGCTAAGAAAAGGTTCCATAAAATGCACAATGACAATATAGATACGTGGGACAATTATGAGTTTGGCGCTTTAACCATTTAGTCATGGATACTTAGCGGCGATCCTCTTACATGGTGAATAACTAAATTCCAAATGAAATGAAATCTTTAGGATAAATCAATTCAATGTAGGAGGATTCAATTAAAGGACATGAATTCAAATCCTGAATTTTCGAATTGAGAGAGATATTGAGAAACATCGAGAATACACAATTTGTAAGGTCAGTGGCTTCGTAATCGTAAAATACTTTCACAAATTGTGATATTAAACGAGAGGTGTCTTACACTTTGATAGGAGGAATAGTAGTTTGATCAGGGCGTTCAAATCAAAGTCTCGCCTCTTAAAATATTGACATGTGACTGTGAACACTCTCTCCATATAGGTACGTGGGAAGAAGGCTTGCTGCGGAGACATGGATTGCTACAAAAGAGATGACAGATCATTCTCCGACTTCTTCTAACCCTCATACCTATGGGGAAAATATCCAAACCCAAATTACAAAGCGTGTATAATAATCAATACATACCTCATTATCTAAACCATTATACGTAGAATATAAGAAGAATTACAAGAAAGTGTTCGACTTACAAACCGTTGTTTGATAGCACATAAAAGTTATGATGTAGCATACAAATAAATAATACAAACCATTATTTCATAGCATATATAGGGTTTAGGGAAATTCTAACTCCTCAATACTCTTTTAGTTCCCTAGCTAGTCTATTTTGTGCATCTTGAATGAACTCTTGGATAAACAGTATTCGTAAACAATGGTTGGTTGTTTTTTTTTCTTATCTTTGAGATAGGAGAGAAATGGTTGGTTTAGTGATTTCAAATTGGAAGCGTTGGCCAAGGGGTTGGTTCTGTGCAAGAAGTGAAGGGATGGGGATTTAAATAAGAAGGTTAGTGAAGAAGTTGCATTAGTTTAGTTGAAATCTCTCTTCATCATGCATGAGAGAATTATTAAAGGTTTAAGGTAATGAAAACCAATATTAAGCTATATGACCCATGCAGAAGAAATGTTCTAACTCCTTAATACTCTTTGAATGACATATTTAAAGTAATGACAACCAATAATAAGTTTAGTTGGAATCTCTGCATGACAGATTTATTATTGGAAATTCTAACTACTCAATAGTCTTTGAGTTCCCTAGTCTATTTTAAGGATCTTGAATGAACTTTTGAATGAGTTCCCTAGTCCATTTTAAGGATCTTGAATGAACTCTTGAATAGACATTATTTGCAGAGAATGGTTGGTTGTTTTTTCTTTCTTTCTTTGAAATAGGAAAGAAATGTTTGTTTTAGTGATTTCAAATTGGAAGCCTTGGCCAAAGGGTTGGCTTTGTGCAAGAAGTGGAGGGATGGAGGGCTTTATATAAGAATGATAGAGAAGAGGTTGCATTTAGTTTAGTTAACCTTTTCGCTAACATTCTTATATAAAGCCCCCCATCCCTCCACTTCTCGCACAGAACCAACCTTTTGGCCAATGCTTCCAATTTGAAATCACTAAAACAAACATTTCTTTTCTATTTCAAAGAAAGAAAAAAAAAAACAACCAACCATAATAATGTCTATTCAAGAGTTCATTCAAGATCCACGAAATAGACTAGGGAACTCAAAGAGTAGTGAAGAGTTAGAATTTCCAATCATAAATTTGTCATGCATGATGAAGAGACATTCCAACTAAACCTATTATTGGCTGTCATTACCTTAAATCGATCATTCAAAGAGTATTGAGGAGTTAGAAAATTTCTTCTGCACGGGTCATATAACTTATTACTGGCTGTCGTTACCTTAAACCTTTAATAATTCTCTCACGGATGATGAATAGAGATTCCAACTAAACTAAAATGCAAACATAGCCCGGCGACGAGCCACCGCATTGGCCGTACACATCAAACATTCGATATAACTTGACTTTACTTGGTACGAGATAATTATAATAGGCAGTTTTAGAGAAAATTGTCCTCATTCCCTGTATATATCAATTCTAATTGGACATGCATAGAAGACGTCTAATTTTGAAGTTTGAATGACGCGTGCGTGAATAATAATAATGGTCTTATTCAAACTTGGACTAATCCAGTTCTGCTTGTCAATTAGTTCACAAGAATCAAAACCAACAGCTGATAATAATGTAAGATGGTAACGTAGAAATTCCTATATCTTTATCTGCTTGCCAATTAGTTTACAGCAAACAACTTGTATTTTTCTAATAAGCACGTACGATTAACTAAAGATTACTTAATTAATAAAAGAAAAGTTAAGGTCAAGGTTGATATTATAAGGGCTCTGCCGACATATATAGCCAGCAGAGCTCATCGAATGTAAACTGTAAAGTGCGTGGTGAGGAAACATGACGGAAAGTCGTAATATTATTTCAAAGCTGCCAATCATCCTCTTCAGCTATGTTGTTGTACTCACAGTGCTTATGTGCACTGAACCAATCAAGTCCCAAGCACAGGTGGGGACTCTTGCAGATGATGAAGGTAAGCAATTTTTCTTAAGTAGCTAATTTTACGAGATGTTTGATAATCATTTAGTCTTCATTTTTCGTTTTTTTTTTTTTTTAATTGTCAAAGTCTTTATTTTTCTTGTTTTTATTTTCATCTTTTTTTGCAAAGTGAATATTTTTTTGGAGTAACTAAAATCCCCTATATTTTCTAACTTATTTAGACTAAATATCTGTTTCTTTACAAAATTTAATTAAGATCTCTGATCAATTGCCAACTCAACATTTTTTATTTATTTAATATATATCCACCAGCTAACAACTAATTTTTTTACAATTTAGTGAATTTTAAAATTGTGACTTTATTAAAAATATTAATTTAACTAATTTCTCATTATCATTAAAAAAAGAGTAAATTTTTATTTCTGTTATTATATTTAATTAGTCTCTTCCTTCATTAAAAAAACGTCATTAATACTTTCATAGGAAACTTCATTAATTTGTTAAAATTTTAAAACTTGTGGTACATTTGAAAATAAACGTCAACTTTTTGTACATTTAGATTCTAAATAATACCAAGAAACAAAATGTACCAGAAATTCAAATTACCATAAAATCAAGTGTACCAATATTATAGATAGTCAATCGTACCTTTAGTAAAATTGTGGAAAAAATATTTAATCAAATTCTTAAAATGAACAAATATTTAATCAACGAAATTAAAAAACAAAGCGTCTATATCAAAACATCCCCATGTTTTATTTTTTAGAACTTGTTTAGTAATTAATTTCAATTTTTACATTTTTCAAAATATGTAATTGATTTCAAAATCTCTAAAATCATTTATGTTGAAATAAATTTGGAACAAAAGTTAGATCAACATGCACCAAATCCTTGTTTGGATTCCCAAACAAAAAGGTCTAGAAATTTTGCATGAAAAAAATAATTTTGAGGTCATAAAATTCAAGAGTGAAAATTTCAAAGAAGAAACAAACAATTAATCAAGTACCAGTACTACCTCACGAGTTTAAACCCCCTCGCCACCGCTACCAACGTTGCAGCCACTGTCCCACCATCAACGCCGCCTCAATTGGACCCCATCCCACGATCACTCATTTATATATTGGTGTCGCTTAAAAGATGGAATTAAATTTCGTTTTTTTTTTGTTGTTGGAGAACCTCGGCCGTATGAAGAAATTGTATTCATATGAAGAAAAAAAATTATATCTAGTCAGAGGAATATAAACCTTATTCTTATAAAGCAAGCAAAATAAAATACAAAAATAAAGGTAGGGTATAAACCTTATCCTTCTTGAAAAAAAAAAGATACAAAAAAAAAAAAGAAGAGAAAAACACATAAATCTTATCTCTCTCAAATAAGAAAATACAAGAAAGGGGGCCCGACGGGAGGGGGGATTATGTGCTGCAACCAGGAAACAAAATTTTTCCAATGAGTTCGAAGAGACCAAGGAGGAGACAAAGATCAGAAGGAAAGCAAGATATCATACTAGAAGAGTCACTTTCAAGCGATAAATTTTGCCAATTCCGTGCATGAGCTAACTCCATAGCTAGGATGACAACATGAAGTTCTACATAGAAAGAAGTATGATGCCCCAAGCTTAAGAAGAAACCACCAAGAAAATAACTAGTAGAATCTCGAAAAATCCCATCACAACATTGCAGGACTTGAGTTATTAAATTTCTCTTTAAATTCTATTACACTTTAGCCAAATAATAAACTTCACAATTTCTATACCATTAGGGGAAATATATATATTTGCTCACCAATTTCAAGTGATGTTCACCACTCTATTTATCACGTTCGAATGAGTTTAAATTTCAAATTTTGAGTAGTGAATAGATACAAAACTCAAAATTTAAACTCATTTAATGATAATGAGTAGGATGGTGAGCATAACCACCAGCTAAGGGTGGTGAGCAACCTCGTTCAATACAACTCTCAAAAATCTTCTAGTAAAAGCAAAACCACTTATGAAAAAAACAATTTTCTTCAGCAGCCATACAATTAATGATAGGAAAAATGAATGTCTAAGATTGAAAATAAAAGATCTATAGTTATGAAAATCAAATCTAACAACTCATCCATGTAATACGTAGTATTGAGCCACGCTCAAATAGTCGCAAACATTTAAAAAAAAAGTGCTTTCTAAGTATTAAATCACAAACAGATCCTACCGCATCATCATTTTAAATTCTATCATTTCAGAATTTATTAGGATTTTAAAATTTCTCATGGGTAAAATTTCCGTTTTCTACTACTTTAAAACTTGTTAGGATTGCTTTTGTATATAACACTTTTACTCATAAGTGTTTTTGAGATTGTATCTATTTTTCTTATTAGAAACACGTCAAAATTTTTGTTAGTGCTTCTGCAAGTCAAAAACATTTTTGATTGTCAAAAAACTTTTAACCTTTTCATAAGTTTTTATTTTTGTTTTGGTGTATGGAAATTTGGTGTTTGTAATGGCAGTGGAAGCACTTCGAGAAATAGCTGCGCAACTGAATAAAAAGGACTGGAATTTCAGCGACCCATGCAGCAATGTAAAACAACAATCAAGACATTTCTTGTGGAAGTTTTTTTCATTTTTTTGTTCATCTCCAGGGTCTTTTGTATATTGCAGGCTTTTGTTTTACAACAGACTGGAAGAAATCTGATGGAGCTGGTCGATCCAAAGTTGGGCTCTGACTTTAACAAGGAACAGGCAATGAGAATGATTAAGGTCGCTATACTATGCACTAACCCAGCACTGGCATTAAGACCTACAATGTCTGCAGTAGTGAGCATGCTTGAAGGTCGAGCTATAGTTCATGAACTGAACATAAATCCATGTATTTACGGTGATGAAATGAGGTTTGCGTCCTTTAGAGACGAGTCCAACAGTCGGAGTGCGTGCGAGACAGAAAGCTTAATTTATTTATCTGATCCAACGGCAATTCCCTCTTCCCACTCGTCTGTCCAAGATTTGTATCCGGTAAATTTTGATTCTTGATTGTCAAATCATCATATTCATACTCATAAGTGCGTCAGACAGATGGTCATTTTTTAACGAGTGTTAAGTTCTTCTAATCCATTATGTTTATGTGCAGCTATGAAAATTATAACAAATCCCAAACATTGGCGAGTTACAGTTCCTGGCGTTTACATTCTAATATTTGTAACTTTAATTATATTAAAATTTGTGATTGGATCTGATTGACAATTTCATTCATCCACGTCGAAAAGAATTAAATGAAAGAAATAAGGCAAACTAAAAATAAATGTACAGTTTGCCAAGAATGTTTTTTATTGAAACAAGCAAGCATATGCAGAAGATTTACATACACTTTGATGTCATGAAGTACAGGCTATAATTAACTAAAAGTGGTAAGTGTATTTCTCTGAGACTGTAAAATTTATAAAAATAAGAGTCGCAATGTAGAGTGCTTAGTATCCTGGGAACATTGGTGGAGGTGGAGAGGAGTATTGGAAGCCGAAGGTAGGTGGCAGGACAAAGCTGAGCTCTGGAGGAGGCGGTGAGAAAACGGAGGGAGGAGGTGAAGGAGAAGGACAAGGAGAAGGCGGTGGTGGTGAGTTAACAGATGGTGGAGGTGAGTGGACTGTTAGTGGGGGTGAGTGCACAGGTGGGGGTGGAGAGTGGACTGGCGATGGCAGAGAGTGCACAGGTGGTGGTGGAGAGTGGAATGGTGGTGGCGGAGAGTGCACAGGTGGTGGAGAGTGGATTGGTGACGGTGGTGAGTGGACTGGTGGTGGGGGTGAGTGCATAGGTGGTGGAAGAGAGTGGACTGGTGGTGAAGATGACTGTACAGGGGGAGGTGGAGAGTGGATTGGTGGGGGTGGAGAATGGATTGGCGACGGCAGTGAGTGGACTGGTGGTGGGGGTGAGTGCACAAGTGGTGGAAGAGAGTGGACTGGTGGTGAAGGTGACTGTACAGGGGGAGGTGGAGAGTGGACTGGTGGTGGAGGAGAGTAAACTTGGGGTGGAGGAGAATGGATTGGTGGTGGAGGTAACTGGACTAGTGGTGGGGGTGAGTGAACTGGTGGTGGCGGAGAATGGACTAGTGGTGGGGGTGAGTGGTGTTGTGCTAGGATAGCACCAAAATCTTTTGGAACCAACTCAAGCTAGCCCACAAGGAATATATCAAATGGAAATGCAAGAACAAAATATAAAAGACACAAAGATTTTAACGAGGTTCCTCCACAGTCAGTGTAACTGGAGTACGTCCTCGGAGCAGTAGGAGCTCACCCAATAATCCACTATCAACCAAATGGGAGTTTACAAAGTGTTGGCAATCTCACAACCCAAAAACCCAATACACCCAATAGCTCTCACACACCAAAGAAACAAATAGAGAAAGAAATATAATGAATAATTTCTTCTCTATACATATAGCTCAAAGCTATTACAACAACAACTACTTTGGTGGATGATTACTAACCAATTGAAGCAACAACTTTCTTCTTCTGTTTTAGGCTCTCTGCAACTCTCCCTTTTTCTCTGCAACTCTCCCTTGCTCTCTGAAGAAAAGCTCTTTCTTCTCTCTTCTTTCTTCTCTACTGAAATAAGCTCTCATCTCTCTCCTCTTCAAACCGAAATAATGAGCACTCATCACAACTTTTCCAAAAGCAACAAACACCTTTCCCTTTTTTTCTCCTTAAAACAAGGAAGGTGTTTCCCACCTTCTTTTGTTTATAATTTTTTATAGCCAAAGTTGTTTGGATTGTTGTGTAGCCGAAAGCAATGTTGGCCACTATCCAACAATCTCCACCTTGGCCAAATTCCGAAAAACGCCATGACAAGACAACCAACACAATTGATACACAACATTCCCAATCACTAGCAAGAGAACAACTCATGCCGAGCCAAATGCTCCAAAACTCCTACTGCTCAACGCCTTCTTTATATAGGCAAAATGTGAGCCAAGTTCAAGCAATGAACAAACTTGGCTACACCAACAACCTTAGTCAACATATCAGCGGGGTTGTCTTTAGTTGGAATCTTCTGGAGAATGATTTCTCCTTCACCAACAACTTCACGAACAAAGTGATAACGCACATCTATGTGCTTGGTCCTCGCATGATGAACCTGATACTTAGCCAAATAAATGGCACTCTGACTATCACAATGCACCTCCACCTGCTTCTGATCAACCCCCAAATCTCTAATCAGCCCATGTATCCAAATGGCTTCCTTTATAGCTTCAGCAACTGCCATATATTCAGCCTCTGTAGTAGACAAGGCAACAGATGACTGCAAAATGGACCTCCAACAAACTGGCCCTTTAGCCATAGTAAATACATAGCCTGTAGTAGACTTCCTTCCATCCAGATCACCTGCATAATCTGAATCAACATAACCAACAGCAAAATGACCAATACCAGAGTCATCTCTCTCAAAGCATAAACCAACATCTCGAGTACCATGGAGATACCTCAATATCCACTTAGCTGCATTCCAATGCTCTTTACCAGGATTATGCATATATCGACTCACCATGCCAACTGCATGAGCAATATCCGGTCTAGAGCATACCATTGCATACATCAAACTACCAACCAAATTTGCATATGGTATATCTTTCATTTTCAGCTTCTCTTTATCAGTTTTAGGACACTGTAGAGAACTTAATTTAAAATGAGGAGCCAAAGGGGTACTAACCGGTTTGGTTGAATCATGAACTCCAAACTTCCGAATCAACTTCTCAAGGTATTGTCTTTGATTCAAGCATACCAAACCTTTCTCTCTGTCTCTAGTGATCTCCATGCCAAGGATCTTCTTTGCTTCACCAAGATCCTTCATCTCGAACTCATTCTTCATTTGCTTCTTCAATTTCTCAATCTCTTCGACATTCTTTGAGGCAATCAACATATCATCAACATATATCAATAAATAAATGAAAGACCCATCTTGCAACTTCTTGAAGTACACACAATGATCATATTGACTTCTATAATAATTTTGACCTCTCATAAATTTATCAAATCTCAAATACCATTGTCTTGGAGATTGCTTCAAGCCATAAAGTGATTTCTTCAACTTGCAAAACAAATTCTCCTTCCCTTTCACTTTATACCCATCCGGTTGACACATATAAATCTCTTCATTCAAATCACCATGTAGGAAAGCCGTCTTCACATCAAGTTGCACAAGTTCAAGATCATATTGTGCAACAAGAGCTAACATAATGCGAATTGAGGAGTGCTTCACAACTGGAGAAAAGATTTCATTGTAGTCAATGCCCTCCTTTTGTGCATACCCTTTAGCAACTAATCTTGCTTTGAATCTGACATTGCTATTCTCAGCAACATCTTCCTTCATGGCATACACCCATTTGCAACCAATAGCTTTCTTACCCTTAGGCAATTTAGCTAACTCCCAAGTCTTGTTTTTCATGAGAGAATTCATCTCGTCGCCCATGGCATTGCACCACTTCTCCTTTTCTTCACTCTCAATGGCTTCCTCAAAATTGGATGGAATCTCATCAGTAATAATAGGAAGAGCAAAAGCAACATAGTCACTATACCGAGCTGGCTTGGTAATATTTCTCTTTCCTCTGTTCTTGGCAATAGACTCTTGAGGTGAAACTTGCTCTTCAACTTGAATAGAATCTTCAAGTTCAACTTCTTCAACATCCTCATGGTCTCCCACTTCTTCACTTGTAGTGGCTTCGACATCAGCGGAAATAGGATTTGAAGTACTAGAGGCAACTTTCTCAAGCTCCACCTGTTGGACATCTTTCACATTCTTCTCAGAGTCTCTAAACATATTTTCTTCATCAAATGTCACATCTCTGCTGATTACAAGTTTTTTCATCTCCGGGCACCATAACCTGTAACCTTTGACACCACTACTAAAACCAAGAAAGATAGCCTTTTTGGCTCTAGGATCAAGTTTATTTTCAGTTACATGAAAATAAGCAGGTGAACCAAAAATACGAATATAATCATAATCAGTAGAAGGTTTTCCAGTCCATACCTCCATTGGCGTCTTACCCTGAATAGCAGCTGAGGGTAATCGGTTGATGATGTGACATGCATAAGTAACTGCCTCTGCCCAAAACGACTTGCTTAAACCCGACTGAGACAACATGCATCTAACCTTCTCAAGCAAGGTTCGATTCAATCTTTCTGCAACTCCATTTTGTTGTGGAGTTCCCCGGACACTAAAATGTCTCACAATCCCTTCCTCTTTGCAAACTTTAAAGAAAGGGTCGGATGTGTATTCACCACCATTATCCGATCTCAAAATCTTAATCTTTCTCCCAGTCTGGTTCTCAACCATTTTCTTCCAACCCAAGAAAATGCTCAACACCTCACTCTTGTGCTTCATAGTGTAGACCCAAGACCTTCTTGAATAATCATCAACAAAGGTCACGAACCAATGTCTACCACTCAAAGAGGGAGTCTTTGTAGGACCCCAAACATCTGAATGCACATAATCAAGAATGCCCTTCGTCTGATGTACGGCAGTACCAAACTTCACTCTAGTTTGCTTCCCCAAGACACAATGCTCGCAGAAATCAAGCTTACAAGTCGTGGCACCTTTTAGAAAACCTTGTTTCACAAGCCCTTGTAGAGCTTTCTCACCAGCATGGCCTAACCTCATATGCCACAGTCTAGTAGTATCAGAATCGGATGTGCCCATATTTTCTGAGACTACAGACGCTTCACCTGTCACAGTGCTTCCTTGCAATAAATACAAATGGCCACATCGAGGAGCTTTCATCACAACAAGTGCACCATAAGTCACTTTCAATGTCTGCCCATCTGAATGAAACCTGAAGCCCTTGGCTTCTAAAGTTCCCAAAGAAATAAGATTTTTCTTCAAATTCGGTACATACCGAACACCTGTCAACTCTTTAACCATGCCATCATGCAACTTCAAACGAACTGTACCAATCCCTTTTGTTGTGCAAGGATTGTCATCTCCCATGAACACAACACCGCCATCAAACTCTTTCAAGCTTGAAAACCAATCCTTGTGAGGAGTCATATGATGAGTACAACCCGTATCCAAAACCCACTTAGTAGCACAATCAAATGATGAGGAAGTGGTTAAAGCAAAATCAGAAAAATCTGTTTCAACCTCAGCAACATTAGCTTCAGAACTTTCTTTGCCTTTGGTCTTCAATCTAGGACAATCTTTCTTCCAGTGGCCCTTATTACGACAAAAGGCACATTCATCCCTTTTCCAAAGGTTTTCTACCTTTAGAGTTTCCTCTAGGTCGAGACTGTGATTTTTTTCTGCTAGAAGAGGATCTCCTCTCCGATGATCTACCTCTAACAAATAAAGCTTCAGAGGTACTATCATGATTTTTATCTCTATGCCTCATTTCATAATTCATCAAGGCATTTGACACATCTTCAAATTTCACAGTTTCTTTACCATGCATAATAGTGGTAACAAAATGCTCATAAGAGTCCGGCAAGGAATTCAACAATATTAAGGCCTTATCTTCATCCTTAATATCCTCATCTAAATTTAACAAGTCGGCAATCAACTTATTAAAAGTATCAAGGTGTCTAATCATTTTTGTACCTTCTTTGTATTGGAAGCGGTAGAGCTTTTTCTTCAAGTGTAGCCGGTTCTCTGCACTCTTCGTCATATACTTGTCTTCCAATTTTTGCCACAACACACTTGCCAAAGTCTCCCGCATCACAAAATACTTCTGAGTTTTTGCAAGGCACAACCGAATTGAAGAGCAAGCCCACAAATTTAATTTCTCCCATTCCAGTTTCGACATAGCTTCAGGCTTCTCTCCCAAGGCGGCAAGAAGATCTTGTTGAGCCAACACATCTTTAACCTCACATTGCCACATCCCGAAGTTGTTTGTGCCATCAAACTTTTCCACTTCGAACTTTGCATTTTGCACCGTAGTTCTTGCAAACCCGGAGCTGCTTCCAAAAGGATTCTCATCTTGCCCGTCTGACATCTTTGGCAACTAGACAGTACCCAAGAGCAACCAGTGCTCTGATACCAATTGTTGTGCTAGGATAACACCAAAATCTTTTGGAACCAACTCAAGCTAGCCCACAAGGAATATATCAAATGGAAATGCAAGAACAAAATATAAAAGACACAAAGATTTTAACGAGGTTCCTCCACAGTCAGTGTAACTGGAGTACGTCCTCGGAGCAGTAGGAGCTCACCCAATAATCCACTATCAACCAAATGGGAGTTTACAAAGTGTTGGCAATCTCACAACCCAAAAACCCAATACACCTAATAGCTCTCACACACCAAAGAAACAAATAGAGAAAGAAATATAATGAATAATTTCTTCTCTATACATATAGCTCAAAGCTATTACAACAACAACTACTTTGGTGGATGATTACTAACCAATTGAAGCAACAACTTTTGTTGGCAATCTCACAACCCAAAAACCCAATACACCCAATAGCTCTCACACACCAAAGAAACAAATAGAGAAAGAAATATAATGAATAATTTCTTCTCTATACATATAGCTCAAAGCTATTACAACAACAACTACTTTGGTGGATGATTACTAACCAATTGAAGCAACAACTTTCTTCTTCTGTTTTAGGCTCTCTGCAACTCTCCCTTTTTCTCTGCAACTCTCCCTTGCTCTCTGAAGAAAAGCTCTTTCTTCTCTCTTCTTTCTTCTCTACCGAAATAAGCTCTCATCTCTCTCTTCTTCAAACCGAAATAATGAGCACTCATCACAACTTTTCCAAAAGCAACAAACACCTTTCCCTTTTTTTCTCCTTAAAACAAGGAAGGTGTTTCCCACCTTCTTTTGTTTATAATTTTTTATAGCCAAAGTTGTTTGGATTGTTGTGTAGCCGTGGGGGAGAGTGAATTGGTGGTGGGGGTGAGTTGACTAATGGTGGTGGAGTTTTCCTTAGTGGTAGGGGTGATTTAGGTTGAATTGGAACAACGGGACTTTGCCCTATAGATGCGGGTGATGGTGGTGTTGCTACAGGTGGTGGAGGAGAATGGACTGGTGGTGGTGGTGGCGGCGAATGAACCAGTGGTGACTTAGGGTGAATTGGAACAACTGGACTTTGACCTGAAGGTGCAGGGAATGGTGGCATTTGTACATGTGGTGGTGGAGAGTGAATAGGTGGTTGCAGTTTTGGCGTAGGAAGGGAAGGTTTTGAAGGTCCTGGTCTACCTCCACACTTTGCCTTACTACAATCCACTGGCTTGCTCACTACAGCTTGACATTCTTTTGCTGACTTCTGTTTAGGCCTATCCGGCAAGCAATTGCTTGTGTCTTCAAACACAACGTCCTTCTGAGAAACCGGCACACATTCTTTGGCCTCACCATTGAAGTAGTTGTAGGAAAATGTGAAATTTCCCAAGCTAGGCAAGTTGCATAAACACTCAGGAACAAACCCGGTTAGCATGTTATGTGCAATGTTCAACTCCTCCAACTTTTGAAGGCCTTCGAATTTTTTTGACATGATCCCGCTGAATGTGTTTGAGCTAACATCAAACACCGTCACATTTGAGAGGTATCCGATTTCATTAGGCAAACACCCACCAAACTTGTTGTTAGAGAAGATGACCTCATTCAAGGTGTTCACCATCTTTCCTATGGTGTGAGGAATGCAACCTTCTAGACGATTGTTGGAGACCACAAGAACCGAGACGGGGGAGTTTCCAAGTGTGTCAGGAATGGTGGATGTGAACCTGTTGTTGTTTAAGAACAAAGCATCCAATTCCTTGTTGAAAAGCTCAGGAGGCAATTTTCCCTCAAAGTCATTAAACCTGAGGTCTAGGTACTTGAGGTTGGGAATTTTGAGAACAACTTCAGGGAACGATCCCACGAATTGGTTGTTGCTAACATCAAGCTCGTGGAGAAGATTTAACCTAGCAAAGCTCTCGGGAATGACACCACAAAACTTGTTAGTGTTGATGTGGAACAATGCAATGTCACTCAGCAGGCCTAATTCGACCGGAAGGTATCCTGCAATGTCTGCATGGTTGATATCAATGCCGGCCACAACCTCTATTTTGGGGTCATCAAGTGCCGGGGCACAAAACACTCCGGTATAAGCACAAACATCACCACCAACCCAATTCTCAGTTGTTTTAAGAGGGTCTGAGTAAATTGCCTTTTTCCAAGCTTGGAGTGCAATGTATGCACATCTAAGCCTGGTGTGAGGGAAAGTTACGTTCAACTCAACCTCATATTCTTTTTCATCGCGTAGGTCATCGCTTTTGTGAAAATGTAAGAGCTGGCGGCGAGTAATGGAGGACACTTCGGCATCAGTTAGAGCGGAAGAGAATGATGAGAAAGAAGAGAAGAGAAGAAAGGAAAGCAGAAAGTAGACAGCCTTCATATTTTGGCTGATGAAGAGAAAAGGGTGAATGAGGGAGAATATATTGAGTGGGGGGGGTCAGTTTGGTTTGTTTGTTTGAGAGGCTGTGCAATAATTTCTCTGTTGGATTCGCAAACTTGAGTAATTGCCTTTCTGGCTTTTTAAAATTAGGCATTGTATGTATAGTTTTTTTGTTGGACTGAATTAACTAATCCATCGCACCACAACTAGACCTAAACTAATCCTCACCTGTGATGTTCTTCTTCCCCATCCTCCAATTCCTTTTTCTTTCTGGTAAAGCCCGCACCCCATGCCTCAACTCTTTTCATATTTCCCACATCTCTTTTTCCCATCTTCTTCTGACTCTTCACTTTTGATTCTTCTTCTTCTTCCCTTCTGATTGTCTTCCCCATCCCCCAATTCTTTTTTCTTTCTCATGAAGTCCGCGCTGCACCCATCCCCCAACTCTTTTCAGCTTTCCCATCTCTTTTCTCCTTCTTCTTCTTTCATATTGGTCGTTGCCCATTGAGGCAGAGAGAAACAACCCTAAACCCCAAGTGTTATTAAACACTTGAATAACTTGGAATGAGTGCAATTCTCATTTCTCTCATTCCACTCTTCTTATGTAAACACGCTCTAATACCACAATTGGAAAACAAAAACAAAAATAACAAACATGAAGGCAGGGATTCGAAAATAATGGAAGCTTGACAACTCAGCTAAGCACTACTGTATTCAATATTCCCGCGTCTTAAGAACATGTACTACTGTCACAAAAGGTTATTAAAATTCAAGGCCCTAAAAAGTTGGGGTCCTATACGGTCGCACATATTGCACACTTTTAAAGTCGACTCTGTTTCGATTATAAAGGTAAATACTTTTAGTAGCTGGAGTTACAAGCCCCGGACAAACATTTTTTTAAAACAAAATATTTTCATCCAAATTATCACTGAACTTTTGGCCATGCTTTTTATGTAAATCAACAGAATGTCATGAACTGGTTATTAACTTAGTACTATGCAGAGAACATAAGCAAAAAATGCATTGCAATTCGTACCTGTCGAGAACAACAAATACCAAAAACAGCTTCGACGGCATTCATATTCTTGGTTCTCTTTTTCTTTACAAAATGATTCAGTGCTTTTTTTCGCTCTACACTTTGAGCTAAATGTCATTATATGTGTTAATCAATAAATGATGGAGGAATACTGACACGTCAATATAAAGTTACTTTGTTTATTTTTTTTAACATCATTATTTATTCCACATTTATATTGGAGAACCGTTTCCAAGTGGCCTATAATTTTTTTTTTTTTTTTAACATTTTTGGCAAACGATCTTATGAAAACTCAATAAAGCATCGCTCACAAAGATTGTAGGCTATCATTTTACTCGGTTTTATTAAATTCTAGAAAATTCTATTTTTGTGTCAGTTTCGCCGCATAAAAACTTCGTAACCTATGCAGAACATTACACATTGGCCGTTGAAAATTTTTAATTGATGTCGGAAACTTATGTGCTCCAAATCCCACTATTTTATTATAGATTTTTCCATTTCTCCATCGTAACAGGGCCCTGTTCGAAAGCTAATTGGAGACCTTAAAAAACACTAAGAATTTTATTTTTTTTTGTTCAAAAAAATAATTTGAGTTTTCAATTGAACTTCTATAAATTCTAAAAGTACAAACCAATTTAACAAATCAACAAGTAGAAAAGTGACGTATTGTTTTTTCTTAACTATTTAGAGGGTAGTTGTTGTGTGAAATTTTCATATTATTTTGTAGAAGCTTATGCATTTAATAAAAATAAACTAAAAATATGATGAAGATGAGTTTTGAACCCATTTCCTAGGCCGCTATAATGAAGCAATAATACCACTTGCACTAAGACTCAAGTTTGTAATATTCTACACATACTACTATATATACATAAATGCATGCAAATTTGAAAAATCTGGGGCCCTTCCGATTTGGAAGCCTTATGCGGTGGCATCTATTGCACCCCCTCAGAACCGGCATTGATCATAAAATGTTATAAAAATCACTTATAAGAGTCACCAAATGGTAGGCCCGTTACCTAACATTTTTTGTGATGTGCGTGCAAAAACGATGCTAAAACTCAAGTACTCAACAATTGTATTTTTAACAAATATTGTGAGCTATAACCTTAAGTTTTAAAGGAAAATTGACGAAAAGTTTCAAAAAACTTTAGTTTTTATGAAAAATGACAAATAAAGGTGTAGTAAATAGTACCAAGAAAAGATAAAAAAACGGTTTTTCGTTAAAAATGAACAGTATCAGAAGTGTTTCATTAAAACTCCCAAGTTTTAATGGTTCTGCAAAGTTCTACAGTATAATCAATTTCCGTGCCATTTTTGTTGCACTGTAAGCTCCGTTATAATTCTTACTGGGCATTCCAAGGATGTTTCGGCAACCAAAAAACCGTTTTGGCTTCCGAAATGTATTTTAGGCCTTGCTAGTTTACTTAATTTTTGAGTTTTCCAACTTAAATTACAACAAAAAAATAACTTATGAGATTCAATAAATTGTAAGACCGCTTCCAAATAATTTATATTAATTTTCTTAATGGGAAGATCTTGCAGAAATAGAATTATCACATATTTTACGAAAATGAGTTTTTAGATGGTCCAAAATCATAGGCTAAATTTTAAGAGTTCAATTATATTTTCTTGTCCAATTTCAATTTTTTTGTGCCTATTTCACTCTTTGAGGTAACAAAGAATATATTTAAATTCCTTAACTAATGCATCAGCTATGACAGTCCGTTCCAGATTTTCGAACCGTAGGGGTGAAATGACGATTTTGCCCCTAGCATGTTGGTTTCGTTGTGTGGTTGTTTTGGGTTTTGTTTGGCTGGTTCTGGACCACACACACCTTCCCACATCCCTTCACCCTTTTCCCTATTTCGTACCATGTCCATTTCTCTCTCTCTCTCTCTTTCCCATTTCTATCCCCACATGTACAGACACAACCAAAATCATCCAAACTTTCACAGATCGAGGAAACAAATTACATATTCGTGCTCGTGAGGTCCTTGGGAGTTCAACCATACCCATTTCAGATAAGGATACCTTCGTTTTCACGTCGAACTCGGGATACCCCGATTTGGTCATTATTCATGCACACGTTAATTCTTGTGTTTTTGGGAATTTCAAGCTTGTAGGAAGCTTGGTGAGGTCCTTAGGAGGCTCGGGGTGTTTCGTTTGAAGGTTTTGGACGTCGGGATCGTGAGTTACAAGGTTGGTCGGAGTTGGTGGTGTTTTCCCGGCGAGATTCCGTGTGTTTTAGTGCTTGAAAGTGGTATGGATTTGTTCCTCTTGTTGTAAGATTCATTTTGGTACCAATTTTGTGAAATTTTGGTTGAAAAACGAGTGAGATACAAGGTTTTAAAGTTTTCCCGATTTTCCTGCGCCGACGACGGCGCTGGAGCTTCGCCGGAGAAGATGACGGAATATTCCTAACGGCGTTAACGGAATCTGTCAGATTTAATGGAATATTCCTGACGGCGTTAACTGACGCCGTCAGTGTGCCAGGCACGTGCTTGCGCGTGAGCGGCGCGTGTGGCCGTGCCTTGGCCGGCGAGTGCGGCGGTGGAAATTTTTTCTAAAAATATGGGGATGTTCCTAAGGTTGAGTAGATCACGTTGGTGTATTCATACACCCCATTTGAGTATTGTATGAGAAGTTATTTCATAATGTTGGTTATGTGCTTTAAATTTAACGTTTTTATAGTTGTTTTGCATATAGGTGAGACCTATCCCGAGGACGAGCGCGGTCACTCGAGGCAAGGGGGTTACGACCCTTCTACATACCAGTGAGTGGGCTTTTGGTTTTCCGTATATACCTATATACTTATGCTTTTCCCAGAAAGTGAAATGAAATGTTTATATGTTTATATGCCACGTATATTGTTTGCCCAGTTATTTATGCATTATTGTTGCATATTTATATATGTGTTGGTGTTGCGGACGCATAGGTAAGTACCAGGTGAGTTATGATTTATGTTTATGTTCAGTAGTGATTTGAGATGCATAGAAAGCTCATAACCTGCAACCCTGGTGTTAGTGCTCCTGCCCAGAGTTGGGCACAGTCCTTCACGTGATGTTCACCTCCCGCACCACACGCTTATCTTGGATCCAAGTTAGGTACACAGTCCTGTCGTACAGACCACTTTAGGTGGTTCCAACTCGTAGGTGACCCGCGATTATTCGCCCAGCCTTCACGTGATCGTAGCACTTGAGCGTACTTATTGTACACCCAGTCTTGTCGTACAGACCACTTTAGGTGGTTCCGACTCGTGTGCAGGTACAGTTAGTGAGATGGAGATTTGAGCTCTAGATTTAGCCATACAAGTCACGTTAGGTGACTCCGGCTGACAGATTCATGGCATTGATTTTCACATTTTCCTGAGCACTTGCATTTATTCGAGGCATTTGGCATGACATATTTTTGAGCATGACTTATATATATGTATATTCTATTTTTCTGGGAAGTACACAGGTTTTACGGCGAGGGGTTAGAACCTTGTTTATGAAATGGTTTTTGAAAAACTTTGTTTTTACCCACTCACATTTTTTGTTTTGCGCCCCTCCAGGTTCTAGTTGGCTAGCACTTTTGGTGGCTCCCCAGAGGATTTCCCCGACATATCTGACAGATTATCACCAGTGTAGGACCACCTTTGGGTGTGTTTTTGTAGGGTTATTTCTCCCGGACTGCATTAGGTCTTCGAGCTCTGAACTTTGTTTTTCACACTTACGCTTGCACATGTATGTTCTTACTTTGTGTAAAGCTGGTTTTTTATTTATTCATACTTTTATTATTATTTTATTAGCTTCTGCACTGTGCACATGGTTACGTCACTTCCACATGACGGCCAGCATGCCTTGATCTTGATCGAGGTGTGTCATCAGCAACATAAGTTTACATTTTTAAATATTTATACATATTCAAACTTACAATTATCTACGAAAGTACTTTTTTTTTTTTTTAATAAAATAGTTTTTAAAAAAAAACTCATATGTTGTGTATACCTATAAAACCATAATAATATCACGAAGGTTGAAAAAAACGATGGAAGCATATATGATACCTTCATTTTAGTGTTAAAATACGGCATGTATGACATACTTACTGTCACAGCCCGTTCCGAGCTCCCATCACATCTCGGGCTCGACTCTACTGTAGCACGATATTGTCCACTTTGGGCCCCAACCACGGTTTTGTTTTTGGGAACTCACATGAGAACTTCTCAGTGGGTCATCCATCTTGAGATTGCTCTCGCGCGAACTCGCTTAACTTCAAAGTTCCGATGAACTTCGAAGCTAGTGAGATCCCAAAAGGCCTCGTGCTAGGTAGAGATGTGAATATACATATAAGGCTTACATGATCCACTCCCCTGGGCGATGTGGGATGTTGCACTTACGTTATAGGGCAACCACAAAATCCTAGCAAAAAGAACCTTTGATAGAGGTAGATGGCCTCGTTTGGCAGCTTAGACTATACTGACTATTTCAGTCGGATAAAATAAATAGTCGTTAGATAGTACTGCCTAAATTAGTTGGGCGTTTGGTATTCTATCAGATTAATTAGTGCATCAAATAACACGTCGGACAATAATAATTTTTGGGAAATTTAAACCCATATAATTTCTTTCTATACCCAACTTAAATTTTAAATGTTAATTGTCTATTTTACCATATATTGCATAATTACTATTAAGTACCAAATAAAATTAAAAATAAAACTCAAATTTATCAATAAACTCACATACTATAATTAAACCCTAGCATCACTCTTTGTTTATCCTACATTCATTTCGGCTAAAACCCTAATAGCTCTTATAGAGAAAAACAAGCTTTTCTTTTTAGGCTTATTATATTAACACCCCACAAATTGTTGAATAAACCTCACATACTTAATACACCCCACATTTGGTTTTTCAATTAAAAATTATCTTAATACATCCCACTTACTTCTCCATAATACCCTCACACCCCACATTCTTAATATACACCTTTCATTTTTCTATATGCACCCCATATTTTCCATACACCCCACATTTTAATTTGGACAAATAATGCCTATTAAAATTTTGACAAAAGATACCGCATGATATTTAAAGCATGTGTGGGTTGTTTTCAATTCCATCATTAAAACCCATGTCGTTTGTTTTTAATATTTGGTGGTAATTTTAGGTGTTTAATTCTTTATGTAATCCTTGTGATCCGTAAAAGATGAATACGAACATAGAAGCTTGAATAACACATCAAAAGCAAAATTAAATAATTATCGATGTCGACAAAATCACTAAAACAATAAATAATATGAAGTCTTACCTCATGTGAAGCTTCTAAAACATCGATTTCGTGTTTCATTCGTCAAAAATAATTTTTTCTCAATCAACATGTTTGTAGTTTCATTGGTTAGGGTTTTGTTCAACAATAGAGGGTCATAGGGGTTTTGATAGTTGAAGATAAATAATACGTAAAAAGTGATTTGGGGTGTATATAATTTTTTTTAACCTAATAAGGTCAAAATTGTCATTGCATAGTAGGATAAATAAGTTATTTAATATTAAATTTTTATGTGGGGTGTATCCAACATTTTGTGGGGTGGTAATATATAAAGCCTTTTTTTATTAATAGATGGTGATTTTGAAGTTGTAAATAATCAAATTAAGGTATGACTCGATTTATGGATATTTTATTCATTTAATTTAACTTATTTTAGAATTTAGAAGATGAGTATTTGAGTTTCAATTTTTTTTTCATCAATCCCGCATAGTAGCCTTTGTTAAACTTTCTGCAACAACAAATTGGACACTCTCCCGGAGTCTGTCTGCACCCCAAAACACCCTCCAATACGATTTCTGCTGCTGTTGCTAGTACGTGTATGGTTGTTGTTGTCCTGTGTCCACATGCCCTCCAATATGATTTACATTTTTCTTGTAACTAATCAATGCTTGAAGACACTAATTTAAGAAATGAGTCGTCCACAATCACTTCGGATAAAGAATTAAATAGCTAACAAATCCACCTGCTAAACCTGAGGAATTGGATCCTAAGGATTCTCACATTTTAGTTACTCATCGTGTATCGTGCTGTAAAAAATCATTTGACTTTTTTATTTAAACTTAAACACAAATAATACCTAACGAAAACTGACTGCACGATAAACGATGAACGGCTAGGATGTGGGATCCCTAGGATCCCCACAAAGTGGATCCGGAGAGGATCCTCTTCCCTTGCCTGATACCTTTTCAAAAGCTAAAATCATTGGATGGATGCACAATATCATTAATAGAGTTAAGAGTCAAATGGGGGTAAAGGTAAATTTGCATATTGGATTAGGTTTGTAAGAGTATTTTAGGTAGTAAATTTGGGTTTAAAGAGATATTGATAGTTTAGTTAAAAATCAAATGGATGCAAAAAGTAAGTTGAGTGTAGAAAGATGTTACATAGGTTTAAATAAAATTTCCCTAATTTTTTTAAATAATTTCACAAAATAATTGTTGTTAAAATGTAGAAAAGGAAGAAAAACAGAAAATAAACAAATAAATAAAACATCATAACACAGACAAAAGTTAAAAAATAATAATAAAATAAGGAATAACAAAAAGCCACGTCTATTCCTAGTCTTCTCCGTCTTCCCCATCTCATCAAATCCCACCCTCCATGCGAACCCACTCATCAATTCACCAACCAAAATAAAATCCCAGAAATTAAATATTTTCAACGGCAATGAACCAACATTTTATCATCGGAGCCTAGATCGGAATTGCTATCCCTCTCCTCATCGGAGCCTAGCTCGTCCTCTTTCTTGTTGGAGCCCAGATCAGAAGAATTCGTGTGAAATCCCGTCCCCGGATTTCACTATTTAAAATTACGTATTTTGTATTATTATTATTGATGTGTTTATATTTGCGGAGCATAAATTTATTTCAATAAAAGGACGAAAACGCCATAAATGGACTAAACAGAATTTTTTAGGACGTATTTTATTTGCATATATTTTCCTACTTTTCTTTACATATTTGGATAGTACTCATCGATACGAGCACGTGAGCACAAACGAAACGTAATTTGGAGCTATAACGAATAAAATATAAACGAGCAAAGGTTAGGGGTAAAATGGTAACTTTGTTCCATTTGCTAGAAGGCTCCATAAAATTTGGGAGCCTTCCCGTCACTTTTAAGGCAAATGGAAGGCTATAACTAGAGGGGGAAAAACTGCCCAATCAGAAGAAGGGAAAGGAAAGAAATGAGGGGGAAGGGTGGCCAATGGGGAGGAGAGAGGGAAGGGAGGGAACCAATTAGAAGAGAAGAAAGGAGGGAAGGAAGAAAAAGAAGGAGTACCAGATCACCCTTTACCCGGTTTCTCTATGCGACCCTACTCGGTTCCCTTCACCCCCTCCGATGGTTTTTCGTCGATTTTACGGCGAACCATGTCAAACAAACACCTGAGAAACACGCCACAACCTTCCCTCTACCAATTACAACCTAAAATTGATGGAAATTGGATTTGATTTAGTGAAACCCGCACCAATGGGTGCAGTGTCGTCGATCCACCAATTCTGAAAGGTTTTCCGTCAACTACCACCATCCTTAGGTGTCTCTTGAGCCTAGGAACAAAGCCCATGGGTGGGTTAAGGCATATTTCAACAATAACACAATAGGGTGGTGTTATCTAGAGGGGGCGTTGGGGAGAGCGAAATGTGTAGTCGGGTAGGGCCCCAAATTTGAAGGGATCCCAAAATTTTTGGCATCTAATATTATGTAATAATGTTCTATATTTGAAATTTTGTTTTTTTTAGCACTTTAAAATCTCATTGTGCACCCTTTATAAGAATATTTTTTTTTTCCTTCCTAAATATTAAAATTTGGAGTACAATGAGATAATTTGAGTGTCAATAATACCACCCTACAAACAATATTTTTTTCAATTTTATTATAGAGAAAATTAGAATGTCCCACCTAGGCATTTTTAAATTTATTTTAATTAGTTTTTTTCTAAATGAAAAATGTTATATGTTGATTTCCTACTTAATCTTGTTAGTTAATAGAGGTTTTTTGGCGTGTCAGAATTTATGCCCCTATGTTGGATAATGAATAGATATTAACTATTAAATCATCAATATTATCTCTTAATTTTTGAATTTTTAACATTTATTTTTCTATAATAAAATTTCATTGATCACAAAAAAAAACTTACAGCAACAAAAAAAATGGAGATAGCCAATCCAACATGATCAAAACACCATGGACGCTACATTTATCTTGTTGAGTTCTAGTGTGATTGCATAGTTGTGTAGTATGCAATAGAAAACAAGTGCTTTTAATTAAAATATTGTACTACAATATAATTTGTATAAAAGTTGTTGACAAAAGGGGTTAGTTGGAATGAGATTAATGTCATCCAGTATGAGATATATGAATGTGAATTTTAAATTGAAACCAATTTTAAATATATTAATTTTAATTTTAATTGTACTCATGCCATGTTGAAATGTACTGATATGACTTGAAATGTATCGATGCCAAATTGAAACGTACCAATGCTAATAGGATATGTACCCATGCCAACTTGAAACATACTAACATATCGTCTAAAAATGTACCCATACCAAATTGAAACATGCCGATGTAGATATAAAATGTACCTATGCCAACTTAAAATGTACCAACATATCGGCTAGAAACCTACCAATACTAAATGGAAACATACCCCATATCATCTACCACTAGAATCTATTTTCCAAACATACCATGGTATGAATACTCAAATCAAGAGGTTTGCATAAAATGAAAATAGAAAGGGAATGAACATGACTCACAAAGGATGACGGAAGAGTATCAACTAATGGAAAAGAAATGACACGAAAAGATTGTAGAATGGTCGTGAAATAAGAACATAAGTATATATCACGTTAGAAGCATAAATAAATCAAATTTGATATGTTTTAGATTTTTAAAACATACGTCTACTAGATTCTAGGAGATTTGGATACCTATTAGCTAATTGGTACATTATATATATGGCAAATTGTGTAATTTTGCATTAAAAAAATGCTACTTATAATATTTGGCACCGAAAATAATGTAGGAAAATGTTTAATAAAAATTCTAAAAGGAATAGATGTTTAATCTAACAAATAGAACAACGAGGCATTTAATTCTAAACGCCCCTTTATAATATGATAATGTTATATATTCAAGTGAAACTTTAAAGTTTGAGTTTTGAAGTTTTTTTTTCCATGTTTGGTTGATTAAGATTGAACTGTTTTTTTATTATTTAATGAAGGTTATGTTTGTAGTTTTATTACTTATAATTAATGACATTTGTAAACTTGCAATCAATGAGTGATAAATTTCGTTTTGATTTAAGTGATTGTTTTCTAACATTAATACATTGTTCTATTTTTTTTTGTAACTATCTTAAGGAAGGGCCATTTCATAAATTTCGCACAGGGTTCCCAAAATCTCAGAAGCTGTCTTGATGTTATATACACACCTTTTTTACCTTGCCATACTTGTCTTAATTTGATCGTCGGATCAAATGAATTAAAAATGATCAAAAGACAAAAATTACAAAATGTGAAAGATTTAAAAAAAAAATGATGTGCGGAGTGCATCACCCAACACAAAATTGAACTACTCCTAATAAATACTTTACAAAAATTGACATATATCAAATCATGCCTTACAAGGATTGTGAGGTGTAACTCATCATGTTTCAATTGTTTTTGCAAAAGGTTCATAAACACCATCATAAAACCTATTTTCTGGCATTAACACCGCACTATAAAACTTCTATAAATTCATGTAAGATATTAAAGAGATGTTTTGGCCGCCAAAAATCCATTATAGCTGTCAAAAATCAATTGTAGGCCCCGACAGTTAGTATTTTATTGTATTTTGTTTCCCAACTTAAAAACCACTAATTAAGAGTTAAATCGTAGCTATTATAATTTTTTCTTTTAACACGAAGATAAAAGATCTTGAAGAAACTCAATCACATTTTTCCAAAAAAATGTGAGCTAACATTCATTTTACGACGGTCTAGAAAACTAATCAATATTATAAGGTAATATAATAGAATTATGGAAAATGCAAGGAAGACTATGATCTCTCTAGAATTACCCTAGAATTAGATGTAGTGGTGCTTGATCTTTTGTTGTAGTATGCATTCACACACATCAAGCAAATTCTTCAAATTAAACAAAAGAAAAAAAAAATGGATATGAAATTTGCCGATAACGTCCTTTTATTGCATTGAATAGCATATGAAAAGATTTACACTTTGATGTCATGAATTACGAGCTATGGTCAACTAACAAAAGTGGGTGTATTTTTGTGAGGTTGTAAATATTTATAAACAAAGTTTCATGCAGGGCCGAGCAACGAGTTTGATATCGTAGTGCGCTTAGTAGCCTGGGAACATTGGCGGAGGTGGAGATGAGTATTGGAACCCGAAGGTCGGTGGCAAGACGAAGTCTGGAGGGGGTGGTGAGAAAATGGGAGGAGGAGGTGACAAAGATGGAGAAGCTGGTGGTGGTGATTGGACAAGAGGTGGCGGTGAGTGAATCGGTGCTGGTGGTGGGGGTGAGTGCACTGGTGGCGGAGGAGAATGGACTGGTGGTGGGGGCGAGTGGACTGGTGGTGGAGGCGAGTGGACAGGTGGTGGAGGGGAGTGAACTGGTGGTGGGGGTGAGTGCACTGGTGGTGGAGGAAAGTAGACTGGTGGTGGGGGTGAGTGCACTGGTGGTGGAGGGGAGTGAACGGGCGGTGGTGGAGGAGAATGGACTGGTGGTGGGGGTGAGTGCACTGGTAGTGAAGGGGAGTGAACGGGTGGTGGGGGTGAGTGCACTGGTGGTGGAGGGGAGTGGACGGGTGGTGGGGGTAAGTGTACTGGTGGTGGAGGAGAATGGACTGGTGGTGGGGGTGAGTGCACTGGTAGTGGAGGGGAGTGAACGGGTGGTGGGGGTGAGTGCACTGGTGGTGGAGGAGAATAGACTGGTGGTGGAGGCGAGTGCACTGGTGGTGGAGGCGAGTGCACTGGCGGTGGAGGTGAGTGGACTGGTGGTGGTGGAGGAGAATGAACTGGTGGTGGGGGAGAATGAACTGGTGGTGGGGGTGAATAGACTCGTGATGGTGGAGGAGAGTGAACTAGAGGTGGTGGCGAGACTACAACTAGTGGAGGGGAATGAACTAGTGGTGGTTGAGGGTGGATTTGAATGACAGGACTTTGCCCAAAGGGTTCTGGTGGAGGGGTTTGAACAATTGGTGGAGGGAAAATTGGAACCACCGACTCTGGAGCGGGTGCTTCTTCTTTAGGCGGTTGTGTCTTGGGTGGTTCATCCTTTGGAGGTTGTTCTTTGGGTGGCTCATCTTTTGGAGGTTGCTCCTTTGGTAACTCCTCTTTGGGAGGTTGCACCGTTGATGGCTCATCCTTGGGAGGTTGTACCTTTATTGGTGGCTCCTCTTTGGGAGGTTTCACTTTTGGTGGCTCCTCTTTGGGCGCTTGCACCTTTGGTGGCTCCTCCTTTGAAGGTTGTTCCTTGGGTGTCTCTTCTTTGGGTGGTTGCGGTTTGGGTGTAGGAGTTGTTGGAACCAGTTCAGGTGAAGGCTTTGGTGTCTTTGGCTTCTCAACTGGAGGCTGAGAAGGTTTCGAAGGCCCATGTCCACCGCCACACTTTGCCTTATCGCAATCCACTGGCTTGCTCACCACCGCATAACATTCTTTAACCGACTTTTGTTTTGGCCTGTCCAGTAAACAATTGCTCGCGTCATTAAACACAACATCTTTCAAAGAACCTGGCACGCATTTTTGGGTCTCTCCATTGAAGTAGTTGTACGAGAACGTGAAGTTCCCTAAGTTTGGCAACATACATATACTCTCAGGAACAAACCCAGTTAGCATGTTGTGTGAGATATCCAACTCCTCCACCTTTTCCAAGCCCTTTAAAGTTTTCGACATAATCCCACTGAATGTGTTTGAACTAATATCGAAAACCGTCACGTTTGCAAGTTGTCCGATTTCAGGAGGCAGACATCCGGTAAACTTGTTGTTGGATAATACAACCTCATTTAAGGTGTTCACCATTTTTCCAATGCTATTGGGGATGCAGCCTTCAAGATGGTTGTTAGCAACGACAAGAACCGAGATGGGGGAGTTGCCGAGATTTTCAGGAATGGTGGATGTGAATCTGTTGTCATTCAAGAACAAAGCATCCAGTTCCTTGTTGAAAAGCTCAGGAGGCAACTTCCCTTCGAAATTGTTGAACCTGAGGTCGAGGTACTTGAGGTTGGGAATTTCCAGGACAACGTCGGGGAATGATCCCACGAAGCGGTTGTTGCTAACATCAAACTCGTGGAGAAGAGTTAGCCTTCTAAAGCTCTTGGGGATGATTCCACAAAACCTGTTGGAGTTGATGTGGAACAAGGCCATGTCCGTCAACAACCCTAATTCCGCAGGAAGGTGTCCGGCGATGTCTGCGTGGTTGAGATCAATGCCTGCCACCACCTCAATTTCCGGATCATCAAGAGCCGGGGCGCAGAAAACTCCAGTGTAAGCACATACATTCTCGCCAACCCAGTTTTGGGTTGTTTTCAAAGGGTCCGAGTACACGGCCTTTTTCAAAGCTTGAAGCCCAATGTATGCGCGTCGAAGCCTGGTATTTGGAAACTTCAGATCAAGCTTAACCTCAAATTCATAGTTGTCAGGAATGTCGCCGCCCTCTGGGAGACTGACGAGCTGGCGATGTGCAATAAATGACACTTCGGCATCGGTTAGGGCGGAGGAAAAAGAGGAAAAATAAGAGAAAAGGAAAAAGCTAACTAGAAAGCAGCCATAGGCCTGCATGATTTTTCCACTGCCTCCTTGGTTTTGCCCAAGGCTGCTTATTAAGAGATGGGGGAGAGAGGGGGAGGAGGCAGTGTTATATTGAGATGGAGGGCACTTTGGTTAGGTTTCTATGAGAGGCTGTGCAAAAATTTCTCTGCATGTTTGGTTCGTTCCAGCAATTTGCTGATGCTTTTTGGAATGATGTCTAAAATTAGGGTTTCTGTTTGGTAATGGACATGATGAGTTGTTGGAAACTTTTGCCTAAATTGCATCTGATGGCTAAACGATTGACCGACAATGACTAGGTCTCATTTTCATTCGTTCTTTTTTCTTTGGTTGGGTAAAAAATTACGTTTACGTTTTTTTTTTATTACCGTATACCATATGAGTCACGTAAAGAATAAGATAGAGAAATAAGAAATTTCGGTCATATAGGTAATGTAATGGATGAGAATGAGAGATGAAAAATATAATTTCATTAATGTAATAGTTATACAATGAGAGTGAGATGAGAGATAAGATGTAATACCGATCAATTTTTTGTCAAACATATTATTCATGAGATAGAAAGATAAGATGTAACTCAGATATTGTAAGAATCTCTCCTAAAAAACGACTTCAAAACTTTTACGTTGACTAAAATCTTGAGCTAATATGGCTGTGATCCGAGTCTACTGCTAGAGTTTAGCCAAAGATCAGTGCTTTCGACCACATGGCTTGAGGGCCGGCCACCCAACAACTCTAAAAATGAACACAATAATATTTAGGTCCAACTTGATGGCCCTTCCCAAAATTCTCTGTTTCAAATTCTATGCTCAATCCACCAAATAAAGGAAAAATAAAGGAGACAACTCTTTGTTTGTTTTAAATACCTTTTGGTATGGTTAAATAGTTGTATTCCTAAATTCATTTGGAAGATGTATCCTTTTATTTTGTTTCTAATTTTTTACACACTGAAATATTATTTGAAGCATTTTTAATAGTTGCAAAATGCTTATGATTATCTGAAAGCATTTTTAATAGTTGCGAAATTTGAGATCGGTAGATTTTTTTTGTCAATGAGATAACTACATAAGTACCCAAGTATGACTTGTAAACTAATATTTGTTCAAAGTTACAATTTTTCTTTTTGAGGGAATTCAAAGTTACAATTTGAAGGTTAAAGAAAATTTTCATCTCGAAAAACATTAGAATGTACTAACGCAAAATTTGCCCGTTGCACCATTAAATCTTAATCATTTACGAGTTATAATAGACGTGAATATATTATTACTTATCTAAATGACATTAGAATTAACAACACAGTGTGACGGTTAAATTGAAAAATTTAGCAGCAGCAGGATCTTTGGTTTGATCTGACTTTTGGGTAGAGGTTTGACTTAAAAGCCTTTTACAAGGAAGACCAGTCAACTGAGAATCCTCTTTAGTTTGTGCGGTTCCATACGATATACCAATTTGTTTTTGTACTTAAACCACATTATACGCGTTTTGAGCCCATTATTACAGTCAACAGCAAGAGCTGCCCTCCTTCCTTCGGCTCTTTGGTACAAAGAGGAAGAAGAAGAAGGCCAATCCCCACCAACTCTTCTTTTAGCCTAAAAGGCCGGCCAGCCAGCCAGCCAGCGGAAAACCCCAAAACAAAAAGCACTTTTGTATTTCAAATGATTCCCCCAACAAGCTAGAAAACACCAACAACGCCATCGATTTCTTCTTCTCTTCGTTCTCATCGCCAACGAAAGACAAAGCTGCTTCTCTCTCTATGGAATCCTCTGCGGCGGAGGAAAGAACTTCCAGCTCCGCCGCGCTTACCACCACCCTCTCCAACTCAATCCAAGCTTTGGGTCGCGGCTTTGACGTCACTTCCGATATCAGGCTTCTCTACTGCAAAGGGGCACCCGGATCGAGACTCGTGATTCTGGAGGAGGATCGGGGGAAAGATCTTGTTTTTTCTGATCGGGGGAAAGATCGGGGGAGGATCGGGGGAAAGATCGACGTCGAGCGCGCGCCGGGGAAGAGGACCATTGACAAAGTTCATGCCTGCAGCTTCCATGAGGTGATTTTTCATCCAATTTTGGTTGATGGGTTTTTGTATTTTGTGAGTTTGGATTTGGATTCTGTGATTATTTTGTTGTATTAATGTTTTCAGAAGCTTCAGTTCAGTATTGGACCTGCTGGATTTGAATTTTCATGGATTGTTTTGGCTGAGTACAGAAAGTTATAATCTTGGTTTATTTTAAGTTGGATAATGTTGCTTTGCTGGGTTTTTATGGTTCTGGGATTGATTTGTTTGCGAAATCGTTGGTTCCGATATCGTAATTCATGTTTTTGTGCTCTGTTGGATTTGTGGGAGTTGGTTAAATTGAATGACCGTACATTGGTTGCTTAAAGTTATTCAATTTTGTTTGTCATTCAATTGCTCTTGTGTTGCGTGGTTTGAAAGTTCGAAATGATATTGTCTTTCACTTCTTCCGGGCTTTTGAGTTGTTTTTCTCCATATATGATATATTCTCGTAGGTATGATGAAGCCTTATTTTCTGTAAGCATTATAGGCTAGGTTGTCTTGAATTGTTTTGTGATATGCAGAGAATAGATTACTCATCTCTTACGGAACAGTGCACTATGAGCTCGTTACGCTAACGTTCTAGTGAATGTTTATTTTCCTTCACAAGCAGCAAATTAATCGTATGGGATATTTCAGTGTTGGTTTTATATTTTGGTTCTGGATTGTAAAGTGGGTTACTAGCCAGTGTAATTAGTCAATTTACCACGCAAAACATGAAGAAAACTGGGAAAATGTTGCATATCAGACAACAGATAGATGGCTAAATAAAAAATTCTGGCATTAGGTAATTGTTTGAGTTCCACTGTTAGAGTTTGCTAAAACTATTTGGTGCATTAGAGAATAAAATTTTACTGAGAACATGCTTAAACATAAAGTTTGTTTGGTTACTACAATCCCCATAAAGCTTGAGCAGTTAGGATGTGAGCAAGCTGTTAATATATATTCTAACACTAGCTAACTTTAGATCTGCAGTTTCTTAAATTACATTTTCTCTTTGGAATATATCGTCCCAGTTATGGAATGAACAGTATCTCCTGCTACTTGGTCAGGATTTGGTGCATGCATTTGGATTTCCACTTGCTTCACCTAATTACAGAAAACATTTTACCTTGTTGTTATACAACATTTTTTGTGACCTTATGGCTTTGATGCTTGAAATTTCAGATGGCAGAATACTTCAACAAGAAATCGGGTATTTCAGGGGGCGTTCCCCTTGGAAGCTTCAATGCCATGTTCAATTTCACTGGTTCTTGGCAAGTTGATGCAGCAACAACCAAATCCCTTGCCATGATTGGATACTTCATTCCCCTGTACAAAGTTAAACTAGAAAAGGATAATTTAGTTTTGCATGAGGAAATTAAGCGTGCTGTTCCGTACTCATGGGATCCTGCAGCCTTAGCAAGGTAAGCAACTAAATATGATAGTATAAACATGAATCTGTGTTTTTTCAATTATAATCCTCTCAGTAAAAAATCAATTATGAACAAAGTTGATAGGCTAATACCTACAACTCATTTCCTGTCTATACCTTAAACTAATAGATCTTCTGGAGGCAACTTGGCAGTACCTGATTACTCAGTCTAATACTACTTTCTGTCATATTCTGTTTCCTACTTTGATTAATGGGTTATAAAATACAACTAAAGAGCTCGGTGAAAAATTGAATGATTAACTATTAGACCTTTGTATGCTCAAAGACAAACTAATGGCGAGATACTTGATTGAAAATTGTCTAGATATGTACTTAAAGATGCTAATAACTGTTATTGAAACTAAACTTGATATGCACTAACAAGAAGGATAATCAATCAAATTTCCTTAAGTTGGGCAGTTCTTATAGTTACATGGCGCCCCATCAATTCGTATCGAAATTTAAATTCAAAATGCTCCAAACTGCATTGTTTGATGTTGCATACCGCAGTGTGTTTTCTTTGTTAAGGTTACTGGATCTGTTGGTCTGTAAAACACCAGAATTTTTTATACAGAATTTTCTTCTTCTTCATTCTCCTCTTGTTCATTTTTCAGTTTTATTGAGAGTTATGGTACCCATATCGTCACGTCTGCAACTATTGGCGGAAGAGATGTAGTTTATATCAGGCAGCACCAGTTATCTCCTTTGTCAGCAGGGGACATTGAGGATTATGTGAAGGACATTGGTGATCATAGGTTTGTGGACTCAAAAAGCCAGTCAAATCCAGGCCCTTTAAAATACAAGGATAAGGTTTGTGTCGTGGGCGTATTTTTTCCTTTTTGTTGCGTGAGGTTTTACCAAGGAATTCAATCTGGCTATCACTGTTTTATCTAAAAGTCTCACGAAACTTTTCTCTCATTCTCGAAATAATTCTTGAGGAAATGGATTTGCGTGTGAATATCCTTAATTTTGTGTCCTCCTTCAGGATGTTACAGTCATATTCAGGAGAAGAGGGGGTGATGATCTTGAGCAGAGTCATCCCAAGTGGGCCGAAACTGTACAACTAGCACCAGATGTGATTAACATGACATTTACACCCATTGTCTCTTTGCTTGAAGGAGTGCCTGGAATAAAGCACTTGAGTCGCGCGATTGAATTATATTTAGAGTGTAAGAACTAATACAAAAAGCATTTTGTTAAATATGTGACTTTTATTTCAATATGATGACAGATAAATCATTTCAATTATGGTTGGTTTGAATTGTTTGTCTAGAACCCGAAACTTTGTTATATAGTTAGAAGCATGCTTCTCCATCTATTCAGGTCTCGGAGGTGTTTTTAACATTTATTATATGTTTGTCATTGTTTATACCAGACAAGCCACCAATTGAAGATCTGCAGTATTTCTTGGATTTTCAAATTGCTCAAGTTTGGGCCCCGGAGCATAATAATCTTCAAAGAAAAGAACCTGTGTGTACATCACTTCAGTTCAGCTTGATGGGACCGAAGCTTTACGTCAGTCCGGATCAGGTACTTTTGTTGGTTCTCATTAGTTCTTTGATGACTATTATTATTAAATTATTGTGTGGGAAAAAAATGATGCTTTCATTTCCTTAAATTCGTAGTTTTCCACTTCCACCTCACCTTAACTTAAAAAGTTTCTTGACGCTGCAGGTAACAGTAGGCCGTAAGCCTGTCACAGGGCTTAGACTAAATCTAGAAGGCAGCAAACAGAACCGACTGGCTATACATTTGCAACATCTGGTGTCCCTTCCAAAAATTCTTCAACCCCATTGGGATGCGCACATGGCAATAGGTGCACCCAAGTGGCAAGGTCCGGAGGAGCAAGACAGCCGTTGGTTTGAACCAATCAAGTGGAAAAACTTCTCCCATGTAAGCACTGCACCGATAGAGCACGTGGAGGCTTCTATTGGTGACCTCTCTGGTGTTCACATTGTCACAGGGGCTCAGCTTGGTGTTTGGGATTTTGGTGCCAAAAATGTATTGCACCTCAAACTCCTCTTCTCCAAAGTCCCAGGCTGCACTATCAGGCGGTCTGTTTGGGATCACAGCCCAGCCACCCTGTCTTCTGCACAGAGGACGGATGGTTCTTCTTCATCGCATTTGAACAACAGAAGCTCTGACGATAAAAAGGACAAACTAGCAAAACTAGTGGACTTGACAGAAATGTCAAAGGGACCGCAAGATATACCAGGTCATTGGTTAGTCACCGGGGCTAAGCTTGGAGTCGACAAGGGAAAGATTATATTGCGCGTAAAATATTCCTTGCTGAACTACTGATCTTCGGCCTTCCGAGCCCGCCCCCCCCCCCCCCCCCCCACGCCAAAACCACAGTAATTGTAGGCTTTTTTACTAAAATTTGATAGTCCAGCATTCTTTGCACAGGGGACCCCTGTTCTGTACATTTTCTTCTTCTTGTTTCTTAGCTATCTTCAAGTGACATCCTTATTTGTCTGAGGGGTTTTCTTCTAGAATCGGTTGAGAAGACAATGTATGTTTCCGAATAATTATATACTATTTTTACGTAATATATGAAGTACTATTTTCAGTGACATCAACCCTTGCGTATGATTGTTGACTAGAGAGCTTGTATGCATGTATCGTTGGACGAGAGAGTTAATACTTTAGAAATTGAGGGTATAATATTGCATTGTAACCGTCATAGCGAAATTAATATTCGTATCTCTTTAGAAAACTTGAAAGTTCTTTGATTGCTTATAAAGTTTGCATGCATGTATTTATATGTTTTTCAATCCCATCATGAACAGTTTCCGTACTTGGAAATATTTTTTTAGTCTAGCAGGTGTTACTAATTTAGTCACAGTGATATCGTTGGACGAGAGAGTTAATATATCATGAATTGAAGGTATAATATTGTAGTGTGACTGTCATGTTGGAAAAAATAGTATTCATATAACTCTTTAGAAAACTTGAAAGGGAAGTTCTTTGATTGCTTGTGTGCAATGGGACAATATATAGTAACCACTAACCACAGCCTAGTGATGGAAAGTATGTACTTCAGAAAACTTCTTGTGAAATATGCGAGTTGTTGCATCATGAGACAGTAGTTGATTCAGGTCTAATTTGGTATTGAGGTGATTATAATAAAAGTTGGTATAAAAAAAAGCTGGGAGCTGTTTTTGTGTTTGTTAAACATTCAGCTTCAGCTTTTTTTCACAGTTTTGGGTAAAAAAAAGCCAAAAACAAGAAGCTGCAAAACCCAGCTTTGAAAAACCGGCTTTTTTTCACATCTATTTTACATAAAAGTTTACCAAACACTCTGCTGTTTTATTTTACAACTATTTATTTTCACAGTACAACAGAAGCAGTTTTTTTTTCAAAATACAGCAATACCAAACCAATCCTCACAAAACTGTCATGCATTTACTTATTTCACTTATAAATTTGTCTGCTTTTACAGTACCGTACAAGCATCAAAGATGCCAAACCAGAATTAATCCACCTTAAAGAGAAAAGAGATTAATCAGTCACTTCTACTAAACTGTACTTAACAGTAGTCCTTCAATACAATCTTATTAACACAATTGGATGTTGGATGAGTTTGTAATCTCAATATCAGTTTTTATGCCGTATGGGAAAATTATTGTCTGCTCCAACATACGACGTCGACGTGAATCTAACAGTTGCGAGAGAGATTGCATCAGAAATTTCTTACCAAATGAGCGAAATTGCAGATATCATCTGGTGTGGTGTGGATTTACTCCTGTGGCGAAAAACCTTCTTTATGATGTCTTCGTGATTAAACGAGTTATTAAATCTCAGTCCAAATGGATCTTTCCGTCTAACATATGTCCAGGTTTTTCCGTGTAAGTCATATGCATGGGTGGAAGGGTCCTTTCAGGACATGAAACGGGTTTAACCGCGGTGATCGAAGTTGATAGCGGGTTTAACCGCAGGCGATGTTAACGAGAGCTTTTTTCATACAACGTACGTAAATTGACATATGACCTACGCCGCAGGAATCATTGGCGCAGAGCCATTAAATATTCTAGCTCAGGGGAGACTGGAGCAGGCAAAGTCGCTACGCGTGAGATTATATGAGATTATGCAGCCCCACATATGACTTAATCATCCTCACCATCATACATTAATCAAAGTATTAAACAGTGTTTAACATCTAACCTTTTATTATAATACAGCGTGAACCATTGAGATATGTTTGTTCTAGTATCTGTCAGCTGTCTGTTTTGACCATTCTCCAATAACAACATGCAAGTCCTGTTTAACGCTAAGCCCCATACTTGTATAGTCTGACAATTTACACTAATTAAAGGGTTTCTAATTAGATTTCACTAATCATGTTTACGTGGAAACTATGATGCTCTTGATGTGGATGATTAATTTGCTGCAAGAAAGAGGCAGATAGTAGTGTCCAAAAACAAGGATTCTCCAACGGCAAGTGTCTAGATGCTTTTGGACTTGGGTGAAATGCAAGATACTTCTTCCTGTAATGTTTCTTTTGTGAATTTTTTTCTAGAATTAGAACTGGAACGTACCCCAAATATTTTGGATTGCACTCAATCCCTTGTTGAATGCTTTCTCCATATGCGTCTACTCATTTGTTTTACCTTCCTTTCCTCGTGGACAAGGAAGTACTAACCCGGTAATATTGAAATTTAGGGTATAGTGATTTATACATTCTTATTTTCTTCCTATGCAACTCTTCGTATTTTTCTTGTCTTTAAATCGAACAAATTAGAGGAGAGTCTAGAAACCAAAAAGGAATAAAGTGAAAAAGGCGAAAAACGGTGTCTGAAAATCACTGCCATAATTCTTTTTTCCATGACACTACCCATTATTTAAACAATGAAAACTCTGGCACATAAGTTGCTTAGGCTTTTGGAGTGTTGTATTGAGAGATTTTTCAACGTGACTTGCGCATGAGGTGGTACACCACGTGTCATTAAATAAATGATGGAATATGTGAGTTAAAAAGTTAATAACTTAAAAAATAAAATTTCCCACCACATATATAAAAACATGTGGTGTACCACCCGTATTCCCGTCACAATAAAAAATTTCTCTGTTGCATGCCCGTTAGGGCTGTCATGTTTTAATCCAAGCAAAAATTGAAAACTCAATCTTTTATAAAGGATGATATTAGGAAAACCAAATTTTGTAAATCAAATAATGTGTCTCCAATAAAAAACGAATACATTAGTCGACTCTTAATTAATAATTCAATTATCTACAACCACGTGATTTTGTTTAAAAAATTTGGTTTCTCTAATATTATCCTTTTATAAAAGAGAACGAGAATTCAATTTGCTTTATTATGAATAAATACGTCATCATTTGAACTAAAAATTTCATTGTCCACTTCATGATACCAAGAAAAAAAAAAAATAGCTTATTTTATGTTTTAGCAGTAAATTCGAGCTTATTCATGTATGTTTCTATTGGAAGAAAAAGGCAAGGAACGTGCACATACAGGCAAGCTCAGTAAAGAACGTGCACAGACAGCACAGCAAGGAACGTGCAAGTGCATGTGTGCTGTCAGATTACAAGTGTGTAGGGTGTAAAGCTTTCAGCTTTCTTTGTATTGTATAAGTATGCCTTCCATAAGGCTTTCTAAGATATGAAATACATTACAATTTGAATCAGAAAAATTCAATATGGTATCAGAGCAGGAAAAATAACCTGCTTCTGCATCATCTTATCCATGTCGTAGATGGCTCAACGACGGAGGTTGAGACCAGAGGAGACGGGTAGACTGTGAACCCAAGTTTCGATTTCTTTCCATAATCGACAGAGAGCCTGTCCAAGAGCAGAGAGCTGAGGCCAGAGCCGGTTCCACCTCCAACGGCGTGGAACACCATAAAATCTTGAAGCCCCGTACAGTTATCAGTAAGCTTTCGGATTCGATCAAGGCAGAGATAAACAATCCAAGCTGCTCCTTCCATTTCCTCAAACTCTCATCATCTTTATCTTTCTCAAGCTGCTCCTCAAGTTGTGATTGAAGGTCCCGCAACCTCTTCACACTCAAATCGCGCTCGTCAAGTCGTGGATCATCCACATTCCCAGACACGCCAGCCCCGGCTATTTCAGACGAAATCCTTGCAATCTGGGACAGAACTGCTGAAAACTCCTTGACCCCTTTCTTCTTCTTCAAGATCAATTCGTCCAGAACAGGTTTGAGGGTAGACAATTGATCTTTGATTCCGCAAGAAAAGGAGTCAACTTCTCCAAGTTTTTTTTTTTCAGACAGCAGTTACGAAGCTGTCCTTTGGGTAGCAGCTGGCTCGGTTTTTTTTTCAACACTTGCAGCCATGTTTTTCTTGTCCGCATCGTGAGCGTCGGGGAGATGGGAATCTGTCATTCCAGCGATAATGCTGCCGGAGGAGCTGCCGGAATCTGAGGTGGCGATTGGATCAGCGGCGGTGGGTCTGAGCCCCAGCGGGCGTGGTTGGCTTCGGTTTTTTTTCTCCTGTGAGCTTCTGCTTTCTCTCTATTGATTTTAAAAGGATCGACAGCATCAGAGAATCCTGTGAGCTTCTGCTTTCTACGAATTTGTTTTAAAAAAAAAAAAAAAAAAAAAAAAAATCAAAAAAAAAAAAAATCAAAAAAAATAAAAAAAAATCAAAAAAAAAATCAAAAAAAAAAAAAAAAAAAAAAAAGGAAGAAAAATTCTTTCTTTATTCTTATAGGTCTTTATATGGCGGAAGAGAATTCTTATTCGTTTGGAGATTCCCAGATACCTTCCTCCTCAACCGTGTCTGAGGTGGATGTCAATCCAAATCAAAGATTAAGCTCGGTCTTGTTAAATGAGTTTAATTACTTACCTTGGTCGAGAGCAGTGAGTCTTGCCCTAGGTGGAAGGTCCAAGCTAGGATTCATAAATGGAAGCATCGAAGTTCCTGATGTTTCTTCACCAACTTATGAAATCTGGCTTTGCAAGGATCAGCTAGTTATGTCATGGCTCCTAAATTCCATGGAACGTAAACTAGCTGAAATATTCAGTTATTCTGAATCATCATTCAAACTATGGCAGACAGTCAAGGAAATGTATGGCAGCCAGAACAATGCTGCACGTGTGTTTCAATTGAAGAAGAACATTTCCAACATACAACAAGAAGGAAAGCCCTTTGTTCAACTTCTAGGCAGCATGAAGAGCATGTGGAATGAGCTGGAAATGTATCGGCCTCACACAACTGAGGCGTCTTTACTACTGAAAAGGGCAGAAGAAGACAAGATATTCCAACTCTTGTCAAGTCTTGATCTAGGATACGAAGACCTACGAAGCCACATACTCATGAACCCCGAACTACCTTCCTTCACCAGCGTATGTGCAACAATCCAACGTGAAGAAGTACGAAGGAAAGTCATGAACACTGGCACAAAGACCAGTGTAACTGAAGCAAGGGCTTATCTAGCCAACGAAAGAAAATACAAAGTGAAGAATCCACACTTAAAGTGCCAACACTGCAACTATACTGGTCACGTTAAGGAGACATGCTGGATTTTACATCCAGAATTAAAGCCAGAGTTCATGAAGGATAACAAGGGCTCACAAAGACTGAACCGTGCACCACATAGAGCCAACAATGCAACTACCTCAACCTCTCATAAGTCTGATGCACTCAAGAGCTTCACTGCAAATCCAGCTGCACTCATAAATGAGTTTGCAGTGTATCTTCAAAGCAAGAAAGAAAGGATTAAGAGTGACCAAACGGTCGGCTTTGAAGATGGAAGTTCAATGGCTTTGCTAGGCAAGTTTGCTGGATTTCTGACAGAAACACAACACATGGCCCAAGATGACATGCAAGGTATCATGACTGCTTTTAAAACTGCTCTTAATGTAAATATGATGCATGATTTGTGGATTGTTGATTCGGGTGCCACAGATCATATGACCAACCATGTTTCTAAGTTTCACAAGTTTGAAAAATTTTCAAAACCGTCTCAAGTCTCAACTGCCAATGGTGAGAGTTCTAAGGTTTTAGGGAAGGGAAATATCAACTTAATATCGGACAAAATTGAGTCAGTAGCCTTATTTGTTCCTTCTTTTCCATTTCAACTTCTATCTGTGGGAAAAATCACAAATACCTTAAATTGTTTGGCCATTTTCTCTCCTCACAATGTCATTTTTCAGGATTGCCTCACCAAGAAGACGATTGGTGAAGGGTTTTACCTTGATGGCCTTTATTACATATCAAAAAACAGTCCCAGAGGATTTCAAGCCAAGTCCAGTCCATCCCAAGATAGTCAATTGTGGCATCAACGTTTAGCTCATCCTTCCCAACCTGTTTTGTCTTCCTTGTTTCCAAACTTAGGTAATGATTTAATTTCGTGTGAAACATGTCATTTGTCTAAAGCCACCAAATTGTCTTTTACCTCATCCTTATCTAAGACTAGTAAAGTTTTCGAACTAGTTCACTCAGATGTATGGGGACCAACGTTTGAATCTTTTGATGGTTATAAGTATTATGTAACTTTTGTTGATGATTTCTCTAGAGCCACATGGTTGTACCTTTTAAAGTCTAAGAGTGAAGTGATTGAAGTTTTTAAGGATTTTCACAATCTCGTTAAGAACCATTTTTCCTCTCAAATTCAAACCTTAAGATCTGACAATGGCACCGAATATATGTCCCATATTATGTCATTATATTTGAGCAATCATGGTATCATGCATCAAACAAGTTGTGTCGGCACACCTCAACAAAATGGTGTAGCTGAAAGGAAAAATCGTGACATTCTGGAAAAAACGAGAGCATTAATGTTACAAATGAACGTACCAAAGAGATTTTGGTCACAAGGAGTCATGGCGGCTGTGTACATCATCAATAGACTACCTAGTCGAGTCTTGGGGTTTAAATCTCCACTTGAAGTCATGAAAGGAAGAAAAATCGACCTTTCCCATCTTAGAGTCTTTGGATGTGTCTGTTTTGTTCATATACAGTCACACCATCGAGATAAGTTGGACCCTAGAGCTCTCAAATGTATTTTTCTTGGTTATTCATCAACACAAAAAGGATATAAGTGCTATGATCCTCAACTAAGAAAAATAATTGTATCTAAAGATGTACGATTCCATGAAGCTAACCCTTTTTTCAGCAAATCACATGAAGCCACAAGTCAGGGGGAGTGCATCTTAGACCTAATTCCTCTACCAAGAATCTGTACTTCTACACCTCCCATTGAAGTCAATAATGAAGGTACTCATCCTGATAATTCTGTGCATGATGATGACTCGGTGCATGATGATGACAACGGCAACATAGAAAATTCTCAAGGAGTGGTTGGAAATTTGAATGAGGATGAGACAAACCTCCTAGTACCTCGACGCAATCCTCGGCGTGATAGACAACCTCCCACAAGGTTTCAAGATTTTGTCACATATAAACCGAGGCATCCAATTTCAAATTACGTGTCGTATCAAAAGGTAACTCCATCTCATGCTACCTTTCTTAACAACATTTCAAGTCACAGTGAGCCTCAAAACTTTTATGAGGCTAATAATCAAGTTGTGTGGAAAGAAGCAATGAGAGAAGAACTCAAAGCACTAGACCAACACAAAACCTGGAGCATCACCAAACTTCCACAAGGAAAAAAGGCAGTGGGCTGTAAGTGGATCTATAAGATCAAGTTTAATTCTGATGGTTCGATTGAGAGGCATAAAGCCAGGCTGGTGGCTCGAGGATTCACTCAAACATTTGAGGTGGATTACAAGGAAACATTTGCTCCTGTTGCAAAAATGAACTCAGTAAGGGTTCTATTGTCTGTTGCCGTCAATAAAGGTTGGTCTATGTATCAAATGGACGTGAAGAACGCCTTTCTACATGGTGATCTTGAAGAAGAAGTCTATATGAGATTGCCACCAGGACACCCTCAAAGCCAAGAGCCTAATTTGGTGTGTAAGTTACATAAGTCAATTTATGGACTGAAGCAATCACCACGTGCTTGGTATGCAAAACTAAGTACCGTTCTTCATAGCATTGGGTTCAAAAGGAGTAATGCAGATTCATCATTATTTGTTCGCACAAGAGCTGCAAGCAAATTAGTTGTGTTGATATATGTGGATGACTTAATAATTACAGGTGACAATGCTGCTGAAATCACCACACTCAAACAATCACTTCAACAACAATTTGCGGTTAAAGATCTTGGGGTGTTGAAGTATTTTCTTGGAATCGAAATGGCATCTTCTTACAAAGGACTATTTCTTAATCAACGAAAGTACATCATGGACCTACTTAAAGATGCAAATATGAGTGATGCCAAGCCTGCACTTACCCCTCTTGATAGCAAGCTCAAGCTTGACTTGGGAGGCACGCCACTCTCGGATATCAGCTTATATCAGAGGCTTGTCGGCAAGCTGATCTACCTAACGATCACCAGACCAGACATCTCACATTCAGTAAGTATTGCCAGTCAGTTCATGCACTCTCCCACCATCGAGCATCTGAACCTTGTCAAAAGAATCTTACGTTACTTAAAAGGGTCTGTTGGTCGTGGCATCCTCATGGCAAAGAATGACAACACTCAAATCATGGGGTACTGTGATGCTGATTGGGCAGGAAACGCAATCGATCGCAAGTCCACCACTGGTTATTGTACCTTTGTTGGTGGAAACTTGGTCACGTGGAAGAGCAAGAAACAAACTGTCATCGCAAGATCAAGTGCCGAAGCTGAATATCGTGCAATGGCCTCAACCGCGTGTGAGCTGATATGGCTAAAAGGACTTTTATGTGACTTAGGTGTGTTCACAGCTCAACCAATGACCTTATTCTGTGACAACCAGGCTGCCATGCACATAGCATCAAACCCCGTCTTTCACGAGAGGACGAAGCATATTGAAGTCGACTGTCATTATGTCCGTGAACAAGTACAGTCGCAGGTGATTCAGACACATTATGTAAAAAGCCTCGATCAGCTGGCTGATATATTCACCAAACCTCTGGCTTCTCATCAGTTTCAAAGACTCCTCTCCAAGCTTGGATCCATCAACCTACTGGATCCAGCTTGAGGGGGAGTATTGGAAGAAAAAGGCAAGGAACGTGCACATACAGGCAAGCTCAGTAAAGAACGTGCACAGACAGCACAGCAAGGAACGTGCAAGTGCATGTGTGCTGTCAGATTACAAGTGTGTAGGGTGTAAAGCTTTCAGTGTAGGGTGTAAAGCTTTCAGCTTTCTTTGTATTGTATAAGTATGCCTTCCATAAGGCTTTCTAAGATATGAAATACATTACAATTTGAATCAGAAAAATACGTGCACATACAGGCAAGCTCAGCAAAGAACGTGCACAGACAGCACAGCAAGGAACGTGCAAGTGCATGTGTGCTGTCAGATTACAAGTGTGTAGGGTGTAAAGCTTTCAATGTAGGGTGTAAAGCTTTCAGCTTTGCTTTCAGCTTTCTTTGTATTGTATAAGTATGCCTTCCATAAGGCTTTCTAAGATATGAAATACATTACAATTTGAATCAGAAAAATTCAATAGTTTCCTCTTGGACAATCTGGACATGTCTTGGGAATCTTACTCAAGAAGGTCGGCTTATACCAAGGAGGTATTTGTCGATTTTTCTTCAAATTTATAAGGAGTGGTATGAATTTTAGTTTTGTCAATTATCCCTTGAATTTTAAAATTGACAAATTTCCACTTGAATTTTATTTTCTAATTACAAAAGGTAATTTTATACCTAATTTTAAAGGGCATTATGGGCATCACAAATGGTTGTTACACAACTTCCACTAAGTCCCCAGTGGCGAAGCTACATAGGGAGGTGGCCACCTCTCTGCTCACTAGAAAACAAGTCCAGGAATGAGTCTTAAGCCCCTTTGCTTCGGCCGGAAACTGGAAAAGACGATGGCTCTTCTCGTTCTCTATGCTGCTGCGCAGCTCCCCTGGGCGCAAGGTTTGATTTTTTCTGATTATACCTAGGCAAAAAATGACATTAATTTGGGCTTCGGAAAATTAAAATTAAATGAAACGGTGCGTTCTTTTCAAAGGCATACCAAACGATTGAGACAGCGGTGGGTGAAGAGTCCAAAGGCAGACAACACACAGAACGCTCCACCATGAAAGTAAATCAAGATGGGGAGCTTCTAGGTTTTGTTTTGATGGATGTATAGGAGGTAAAGGCGAGTCAAGATGTTGGGATTGTCTGAGATGGTGATGTCTTTAGAGGAGACACCAATTTTACGGATCTTGATTAGGAGATGGGGGCACACATGACTCTAATTCCATGGGTCGCCGTTTAATTGTGTCATCATCATGGATTTTGAGGAAAGGTTGGCTTTTAGAGGTGAATTCAAAGAGAAGATGGACAGATTATGAAGATGTGTGAAACAAGAGGGAGTGAATGTACCAATTAATACATTGAGCATTTTGCATTAACTCATTGAAAAACAAGTAAAGAGAGATTGCATGTTTGACACTTGATTACCATGCAGTATCATCAAACAAATTAGCCGCTAGGTGTCTTCATCTAGCACTCACACCCATCACATTTTTTATTTTTTTTTCCTTTGGATTTGTATCACAAATAGTGACGTTTGACTAAGTTATTTTTTGTGTTTTTTGTTATGAATTGTCAAACACCATTGCACTACAAAATGAGAGATTAATAATCGAATGATAGTTTGGTTGTTTATATTGAAAGAGATGTTTTGTATTTTTTTTTTATAATGAGTTTCGTATGAGACGTTTTCATGATATAAAAATGATGAAACATTGAAGACAACAATCATAACTTGTTTGTATTAATAACTTATGAACGATATTAATATTGTCTACTATTAAAAGGATTTGGTTGTTTACATTATTTTAAAAAAAAAATTACCCTTTTATATTTCACCCCTCCCCTCAATAATTCCTGATTTCACCACTAGTCCCCAAGTCCATCTGTGTCAAGTTCCTATAAATACAAACCTCAGTTTCCATTAGGCGCCACTCATCCATTTTCTAAAATTCATATCATCATCTCCTCTTTAGTACCAGAGAGAGAGATCACTGCATCCTTGTAGCTAGCTATGGTAAATTTAACAAATTAATGAGCACATTTGATCTTAATTATATTTCTTTCGAATTCGATCTTGTTATTTATATTCTCTTTGATTTATTAACCTGCAGGAAAAACTTGAGCTTGTTGAAGGGAAGGTTGATTGGAAGGGAAGGTCAGCTGTGAAATATAAACATGGAGGAATGAAAACTGCTGTGCTCATACTAGGTACTCTTTAGTACACATATCCTATACATAATAACTTTCTTTTTCTTCTAAGAAAACCATATTCCAAACTGGTCTAATGTACGATAAGAAGAATTCTGGCGTGAGAGGGGGGACACCCTGTCCTAACTAACTAGCATAATCTACATATGCTTACATGATCACCATAAATGCATAATATCTAATCCTTGACTAATTTACCATTTTGAGTGTTGTTTTTACATGTTGCAGGTACATTGGCTTTTGAGAGCATGGCAAGTCTTGCCCTGGCTGTGAACTTGGTTACCTACTTCAATGAGGTCATGCACTTTGAGCTAGCAGATGCAGCTAACGAACTCACCAACTACATGGGAACTGGCTTTATTCTGTCCATTCTCATGGCCATCCTTGCAGACACCTTCTTTGGCAGATTCAAAATTCTTCTTATTTCCGGGTGCTTCGAGTTTGTGGTATGCACAAAATACTCAAATTACTCACATAAATCCCAGAAAATGCACAAATATAACGAGTTATGAACCATTAATGAAATAGAACCGGATGGATGCTAAATAGACAATAAAATAGCTCTAAATTGTGTTGGATACAACTTATTGTTTGTTCAATGACCCTCGGTTCTATTTTTCAATTCAAAGTTTGTAAACAGTTCTATTTGTGTATAATTTACAATTCAACAGTTTTCTTTTTTATGCATATACGTGTTGTAAATTTTCATTTCAGGGACTAGCACTAATGACTGTGCAAGCTCACTTCCCTAAACTCAGGCCACCAGTCTGCAATGTCTTTGATCCAACTGCTAAATGTGAGAAAGTTGAAGGTGGAAATGCCGCCCTTCTTTTTATTGCTCTCTACACGATGGCGGCCTCCGCTGCCGGGCTGAAGGCCACGTTGCCATCACACGGTGCCGATCAATTTGACGAATCAGACCCGAGAGAGACAGGGCAGATGTCTAGCTTCTTCAACTTTCTGTTGCTATCTGTGTGCTTGGGTGGTGTAGTCAGTGTAACCCTAATTGTGTGGGTTCAAGACAATAAAGGATGGGATTGGGGATTTGGGCTCTGCACCATCGCCATGTTCTTGGGCGTGGTTATCTTTCTTGCAGGATTTCCGGCGTATCGGATTCAAGTTATCAGAGGAACTAGTGCCATAGTTGAAATTGTACAGGTTTGTTTCTTTTGTCAACTCTATAAACACTGGTTCCAAGTCTGTCTTTCTTTTCTCCGTTTTTTTTTTTTTTTTTTTTTTGGCTTCATACAAGCGAATACTAAGGTGGGGGAAATCAAAAACAAAATTTGGGTGTAAAAACCTTACTAAGTCACTACGTATATTTTTCTTTTTCCTTTTGGTGTTTATAATTAGTAAGGCCGGTAAAAGGAAGATTCTTAATGATTGCTTCCAAATATACTTTGTTAAGATCAAACGTTAATCACAACTAGCTGACTTGTTGCTCATGTCCGTTTCAGGTGTATGTTGCAGCCATCCGTAACAGAAATCTTAGCCTTCCAGAAGACCCCGCAGAATTGTATGAGATTAGCAAAGACAAGGAAGCTTCTCTTGAACAAGAATTCCTACCTCACAGACCCATTTTCAGGTACCTTTTAAATTTTTACCAAAACATAAGATCTTCACCCTTTAAAGGACACCAATTGTGAAGCTTCAATTTCACTACTAACTTCCAGATATCTTATATGTTATGTTATCGGTTGAACTGGATTAGGACCGAGCATTCAGTCAAATTTAAACCTAATCTACAATTCTCATTCAGTCTCACAATAAAACATGCCAACTTGTTTGGTAACACATAATTGAATTTCTATTCCCGTCATAAGAAAACTTCTTGTTATTAGTTCCTTGCCTAACACATAATTAAATTTCTATTCAGGTTTTTGGACAAAGCATCCATCCAAAGAGGGGAAGTTGATGAACAACAGCCTCCAAACCCATGGAAACTTTGCAGAGTCACACAAGTGGAAAATGCAAAAATCCTCCTAGGCTTGGTCCCAATATTTTGCTGCACAATTATAATGACTCTATGCCTGGCACAGCTCCAAACCTTCTCAATCCAACAAGCTCTCACCATGGACACGAGCATCACCAAACATTTCAAAATCCCACCAGCCTCACTCCCCATCATCCCCCTGGCCTTCCTCATCATCATAATTCCTGTCTACGACCGTGTCTTTGTCCCCATTGCAAGTAAGTTCACCGGTATACCCTCTGGCATAACGCACTTGCAGCGCATAGGGGTAGGGTTAGTTCTCTCATGTGTTTCCATGGGTGTGGCTGGAATCATGGAAGTTAAAAGAAAAGATGTGGCAAGAGAGCACAACATGCTGTTGGCAAGGCCGGTCCTGCAGCCATTGCCAATCAGCACATTCTGGCTGTCTTTTCAGTACTTCATTTTTGGAATCGCCGACATGTTCACTTACGTGGGGCTTCTTGAGTTTTTCTACTCGGAGGCTCCCAAAGGGTTGAAATCAATTTCAACTTGCTTTTTGTGGAGCTCCATGGCACTAGGGTATTTCTTCAGCACCATTTTGGTTAAGATTGTGAACAATGCAACAAAGGGTAACACAAAAAGTGGAGGCTGGTTGGCTGGGAACAACATTAACTTGAATCATTTGAATCTTTTCTATTGGTTGCTTTCATTGATGAGCTTGATCAACTTCTTCATCTATGTGTTTGTCACAAAGAGGTACAAGTATAGGCCTGGGAGCCCCATGCTAGTTTCAAAGAAGAACAAGAAGGAAATTGGGGTTAACGAGTTCTGAGAGGATTCAAAAAAAAGGAAAAAAAAAAAAAGAAAGAATAGAAGCTATTATATACATGTGATTTAATGTAACGTGTGAAAATCAGATAATACATCTTCAATCAGAAATGCTAAGGAGACTCTCAAGATTGAAAAAAATTACACAAGGTACATTATGTTGCATCTGATTTGAATGGGAGGGAAATCAATGGTCATAATTAATCTAAGGTAAAAATTGAAAAAAAGAAAAAAAAGAAAAAAAAAGGGAATTCTTTTATTATTCCATTAATACCCAACCATCTTCTTCATTCCCAACACCACATCATACCACAACTCAAAATCTATTTTTACTACAATCTCCTATTTTTGTTTTTTCACTCTTCATATTTTTTAACAAAAAAAAAAAGAGTGAAAAGGCAAATTGAGTGTTGGGTGTGTGTTTCTCAAGACCCAATCATGGGAAATGAGATGACGGAAAAAAAAAATGGAAGATATGCACACTTTGTCGATAATTCATACACAATTCGACGATGCAAAAGATTAAAAAATTCATGTGCGAATAGTCCTTACCTATCTAGAGTTGCACAAAGACAAATATTATTTCTAGTGAATGATGAAGACATTTTACGTACCCTTACTTGCATCTATCCTCCTAAAACGAATAGAATTGCTCTTGTATCGCAGGCCAGGCCGAAAGAGGTAACGGACCCATTAAATGTACCTGTATCGTAGCCATTTGTACATTCGTGCCCTTTTAGATCAAAGAGCACATATAACGTTTGTGACTTTCCATGGGTATCCTTAAAGCATTTTCACTCCTAACAAATGTGCTAGCTCAAAGTCTATTTTTTAGACCAACATCCCCTTCCTAAAAACCCAATCCACCCCACCCAATAGGCTGGCCCAAAGTAGAGGCTAGCTTTAAGCCCAGCACATAATGGACTGAGCAAGAGGTCGGCCTACATGACGCCAGGCTGACGTCAGCCATGTGATTTTTTTTTTTTTTTTTTTTGCTGTTGGTGTGTGGGATACACAAGTGTATGGGCGTGCATTCTAGCATTAAAAAAAATGTTAGAATCTTACCGTGGGCCACCTGTCCACTTTTGGGCTGTTGGATTTAATTCTTTTTTAAATCCAACGGTCCAGATTAATTAACTTAATAAAAAATTATAAAAATTGTTTAAAATACAAAAAAAAATTAAAAGAATTATATATATATATATATATATATATATATATATATATATATATATAAATACCTAACCATCTTTCACAAAAATTGTACTTTCGAAAAATGACACATGACGTGAAAATATTGGTTAAAAATTCTATCCGAAATTAAAAATAAAATTATTTTTTATTATTTTATAAAAAAAATTAATAATATTTTAATACAAATTGACTAGACTCTTGCTCAGCTTATTTTTTAGAAATATAAATACATTTGGTTAATTACTGTTCATTAGAATTAATTACAATTTATTTAAATGAATTAAACGTACTTTGAGCCAATTCATTTTTTAGAGGTAGAATTGCTCTTATAGTGCCATTTTTAATACGACCCACGCTTGTTTAAGGTCAGCCTAGCACGACTCAACCCGAAGACAACCTATCCTTCATCAGACCGGACCGGACCGGACAAACCGAATCAAAATTCTGACCAAACACAAGTACCAAACGAACTGTACAGATGTCAGTGTTGCTCCACTGTTTAAGCTCACCTCAATATATTTAGAAGCCACCAAAGCAACCTAAGTACTTAGAAGCCACTTATTTGAAAAAATTGCAAAACTCAATGAAATAAAAGAGAATGACTTATCGGATATTACAATTATCATTTAATTAATTAATTTTTCTTAATTATTAGTTTATTAAATAATAAACTAAATTTAAAATTTTGATTAATTCAAATGATGTAGCTGTCCACATTAAATTTCATCTAAAATGATATGAAAATATGATACAAAAACATGGTACGAATATGATTAGTCTGATCTTCAACATTTGGCAGCCTCAACTCACAAGCCTCAGCCACCTCACTCCTCCCCATGCAACATGCAGTTCCACGTGGAAGCCTCCCAAAACACCCATGTACGTTCCCATCCACTTATTTATTCCTCCTCCCTCTGAACTCTGGTTGTTTAGCAGTTATAACCAGAGATACACACAGACTAGACTGTATATTTGAGATCAGAAGCAAGACACAACGTCGTTTTGAGATGGCTTCAAGTGACAAGACACCGACTCCGAACCCCGCCTCCAGGCCGGGAGATCAGCCAACGCCTCCGGGGAAGCCGATGACGATGGGACAGCACGTCCTGGACAAGGGCGCCGAGATGATGCAGTCCCTCAAGCCGGTGAACCAGATGAGCCAGCACGTGTGCACTTTTGCGCTCTACAGCCACGACATGACTCGTCAGATCGAGACCCACCACTACATCAGTCGCCTCAACCAGGACTTCCTCCAGTGCGCCGTCTACGACTCCGACGACTCCCACGGCCGCCTAATCGGTAAGATTAATTGACAAGTAACAATCCAATTAAAACCAAGCCAATTCGTTTTTGGGTTTCTTCTTTTCTATTTTTGGTCGATTAGGGTTAACTAAGGCTTAATTTGCAATTTTGTCATGTTTGTGCAGGTGTAGAATATATTGTGTCTGATAAGATATTTGAGTCGCTGCCTCCGGATGAACAAAAGCTTTGGCATTCACATGCTTACGAGATCAAAGCCGGCCTCTGGGTCAATCCTCGGATCCCCGAGATGATTGGCCAACCTGAGCTCCAGAATTTGGCCAAAACTTACGGCAAATTCTGGTGCACATGGCAAGTTGACCGAGGTAAGTCACAAGATAACGCCGCTTGGCACATGCGCTCAAAACTTAGGGCACTTGCGTTCATAAGAGCTGGAGAAAGAATAATTTTTTGTATAGAAAGAATAGTTACTTTGATTAGGTACATGTTTTTTTCTTCTAAAAATTAAATTAGTTACTTTGATTTATTATTGATGAAATTGTGGGTTGTTACAATTAGGTGATCGACTTCCACTGGGAGCACCGGCCCTTATGATGTCACCTCAACCGGTGAATTTAGGCATGGTGAAGCCGGAGCTGTTGGAAACGAGGGATGCCAAATACAACATATCAACGGATGCCTTGAAGACATCGAGGGTGGAGATTGCGGAGCCAGAGTGGATCAATCCGCAGGCGGACTACTGGAAGCTGCATGGCAAGGGTTTTGCGGTGGACGTTAAGCAAACCGAAATGAAGAAAATCACACCCTTTCCATAGACGAGCATGCATGGTTTTAGCATACATAACTAGAAGAATACCGCCATGAATAAAAGAACAAAATGTGTGTATGCTGCCTGGCTTTTGTATGTACAAACTGTGGATCTGGATCTGTGGTTTGGCTCTTTTGGGTTGTGTGTAGCCTGTACTGTTCTTATCTATACATTGAAGTTCCTGTGCATTAATATTTTCGGCCTCTACACTCTTCGATCATGTAGCCTCTAATAATTGTTGCAGGTAAAATAAAAGTAGGGTAAAACTACAGTATGTCTAAGTTTTGACTTTAAAGTGATTTTTCAAATACCATAAGGTTTCATTTTTCTCACTTGCATCATAAGGTTTGGTAATTGTATCGGTTTATATCTTTGTCTATTTGAACATCTAATTTTTCATCAAATTGATGAGGCTTCAGTCAATTTGGTACAAATATAGCTCACATGTCAACATGTCGCCAGTTTAATTAAGATTCAAATATTTTGTTAGACAAAATGCATAAGTTAGTTCAGTTTTTAAAACCGCAAGATGTAATGTGAAAAAAATTCAAACTTCATGACTCAATTTGAAAATCACGCCAGACTTATTTCTCACATAATTTTCACCATTCCATACTATCTTCATTTTATTTCAATTCTTCACATTCTATTCTCTTACCTCTTCCAATAATCTTTTTCAATTTTTTCAATAATTTTCAAATGACCACATCTACAATGAAAGGTAGGGCTTGGACCTGAAAAGAAGATGAAGCTCTTTGCAAGGCTTATAAATGGGTATCGGAAGATAGTGTAAAAGAGAGTTCTCAAATAAGTGAAGGTGTTTGGACTCGTACGTCCAAAAAGTACTATGAGTTCTACAAAGACACCACTCCACAGAATTCCCGAAACGACGAGAGTTGTTCTTCAAGATGTAAAAAAAATCTTCATCCAAGTTTGATAAATGGCATCAAGCAGAGTTAAAGACCAGAAGTTGACATGAAAACGGAGCCAATTACTACGACGAGGTAAGTGTTTTCATAAGTTATTTTAAATATTTAATTATATTACGTTTAATTTCATAAATTAATTTCCCTTAATTTTTGTAATTATATCTATAGGTACGCCAAGCGGAGGAATTGTATATGGAGGACAACTCGAAACCCTTTAGTCATCACGGTTGTTGGGAACTTTGTAAAGGGTGGGTGTTATTTGAAGATCCATCTCAAGAAAGATTTGGTCCTACGTCGGTGTTCGGAAATGTTTCCTCAAATGCAGTTGGGGATGAACATGGATCTCCTACCATTCAAGAAACAAGGGTAGAAAATCCGTTTCCAGGTGAAGCTTCCATATGTAGGGCTACGGGACGAAACAAGGCCCGAAAATTGAAGGAAAAGAGCAAGGCAAATGATGATTACGCATTTCAAAAGGAAATGGCGTCCTCATTGCGATTAATGGTGGAGCAAAATACATTTGCCGCAGAAGAAAGCAATTGTAGGCACGAAGAACGGGCAAAACAAATACAAGAAGAGAGAGATGGATGATAGGAACATGCGAAGGAACACTTCAGATTACACTCCAATGAGTAAGACATACTTTGATGGGAAAAAAAGGGAAATTATATGGCCAACGGAAGTTGTTTAAATCCGACTATTCTCCTACAATGGCAAATGAAGATGATGATTATAGTCTTTAAATTGAAGATGTTGTAGTCTTTAATATTTGAGTTGTAGTTTTAAAATTTAAGTTGTGTTTTTAAATTTGAGTTGTTGTAGTCTTTAAATTTAAGTTGTAGTTTTTAAAATAAAGTAGTTGAATCTTTAAATTGAAGTTGTTGTAGTTTTTAATATGTCCAAAAACCTTATGTAATAAGGGAGTTTAATTTAAGTAATCATATTAATTCAACTAAAATAATAAATTATGTTTGACCTATGATCCTTTGGTCCTCTCGGTTAGAGATGATTTTTTGTCACATGGCTATGTTTGGCATATAGCCATATGGCCCCCTCAGTTGGAGATAGTATGAAATATGGTCTGACACTGTTCATTAAAATATAATTTCTTGGATGGCTATAAGGTTAAGGGGAGCCCTCTAGCCCTCCTTCAGTTGGAGATGACCTTACCTCCTCTTAAGTTTTTGATACGACTTCGTCATACGATCTGTCACTAATATGTAATGATAGATAAACCAATTGTTTAGACTAAATTTATAAATCATATAATGTTTCGCCAATAGAAAATAAACATGTTAATCAACACTTCTAATAATCTAATTATCAACAATCATATGGTTTACAGAATTTAATTAAAAGTTGGTCTCCCTAGTATTACCCTTGCACTAAAGGGTAGGAAAAATAAGTTGGCTACGAACTCGCCATTCACGAAATTTAAAATTAAAACCTCACTTACAAGTGAAGATAAATACTATTAGTATTAACAGATACTAAGTGGGGAAATAGATCCTCTCCTGATCTCTTCTACCAAGGCCACCGGATCAAGTGATCCAGGCCTTTGAAATTTCATCCAACGGCCAAAAATTATTATAGCCCTTAAGAATTCAAAACAGGTGAGTCGTAGGATGAAATTTCAAAGGCCCAAATCACTTAATCCGGCAATCTTGATGGAAGAGATCCGGAGAGGATCTCTTTCCACTAAGTGGATACCCCTCAAAGTCTTTCTTTATATTTTTTTAATCCAATGTTTATCAAAACGCTTTACTCTAAACCATTATTAATCCAAGCAATCAACACCGAAAAAAAATGAAATGAAAAATAAATAAAAATCATAACAAGTGTTTTCTCTCTTCCTCTTCATCCACTCCAGCATTCCTCAGTTTCCATGGCAAACCCACAAACGACATCTACTGCAGCGGAAGTAAAGAACGTCCACGCGGTGGTGGCCCTCCCGCCGGATGGCGTGACCCCAAGACTGAAGAAGCTGATGCAGGGCCTCCGTGCCGAGTTCGGTGGTCCCCAGTTCGAGACCCACATCACCGTGGTGAGGCCCATCAGCCTGACCCTGGAAGACGCCCTCACGAAGTTGCGATCGGCTTCTGAGGGTTTCAAGGCCTACGACACCAAAGTTGATCACGTGGCCACAGGCACTTTCTTTTACCAATGTGTTCCCCCTCATAAATCCGACCCCTCAGATATTTATTTATTTAACTTTTCCAATTTCTTCCCTTTTTCTGGGTTTAATGGAAATTTAATACGAGTTAATAAAATTTGTTTCTGGGATTTTATTTTCTCAGGTGGTGGAAGCTAGTGCTCACTGCTCTGGGCATTTCGGTTTCAAAAGCTCAACTCGTAAGTTCTAATGCACTAATTTATTTTTCTTGTAAAAAAAAAATACACAGATTTATTTTAATATTTGTTAATTTGGATTGAGATTTGAGAGCAAGTGAGAGAGGAGGAGAAAATAGATGTGGGTTCCTGCTAATTTTTCTTTTTCTGTTAATTAAAGTTGCCAAAGATTAAGTTTGAAATCTTTATGCTTTTGATCAATAGTTGGTGTTCTCTTTCAATTGGCAAGACAACGATTGAAAGCATAAATGTGGCTACTTAGTATTAGTATTATCTGTGAAAACTAAAAATAAAATGGTTATCAAACATTTACGTTGTCAGAAGAAGATAGTTGGCATCTCTCGAAAAGGTTACATTTTTGTAAGTATTAGCCAAAATAGTTGAGTTTGACATAACTATCTTCAGTTTGGTCCCTGAGATTTGAATTCGAGATCCTTGAGTTCGTCCGAAATCCATCATTTTGGTCTTTTCGTACCAAAATTGAGGATTTTTTTTTTCTTTTTTTGAAACGCAAATGATTGACGTTGGACAAACTTGATGATATTTTTGTGATTTTAAAGATTTTTAACATGAGGATCAAAACGATTGATGTTGGACAAACTCAGAAATAGTTCTATCGATTTTAAATCATGCCAATCTCATAGACTATTTTAGCTAAAATGCCTTACTTTTATCAACCAAAAGTATTGTTCTTGGTTTCCTGGATGGTATTCTATTTGGCCTGCAGCTTATATGCCACATTTGAGCATCCCTTACGGTGATCTGACCGACGAAGAGAAGAAGAAGGCGCAACAAAAAGCAAACACTCTCGATGAGAGCATTGCCAGCCTGAGCTTCCCCGTTACTCGCCTTGCATTACACAAAATCAACGGCGATCACGAAGAGAAGATTGCTGAGTGCACCCTCGAATCGAACTAGTTCTCTTACTGCTGCTTATATATGAGTTAACTTTGCAATCAGATTCTGCTTCAGTGTCCCTGTCATGTCTCGATCTTTTTCTCTTTTTCTTGGGCAAAAATTCTCTTGCGCTGGGGCATTTTTGCCAGCTTGTGTTTGTTCCTTAAGTAGATGCTTAGGGTTGGTGACCATTAATCCACTGTGATTTTAATACGTTCCCTGCTGTTTTTGTGTTTTTATTTTTATTTTTTATGAGGGTGGATATTGCGGAGCCAGAGTGGTCAATCCGCAGGCAGACTACTGGAAGCTGCATGGCAAGGGTTTTGCGGTGGACATATGAAGAAAATCACACCCCTGCCTTAAACGAGCATGCATGGTTCCGTGGACGAGTATGCATGGTTTTACGATAGATAATTAGAAGAGTACGTACATATATATGCACAGTATAATATAATTACTTTTATTTTTAATGACAACTTTCATTGAATTATAAAATGGATAACATCTAAAAAAAATTTGATTGAAATATCGTACTTTTCTTCAACAAAAAAAAATTCTCATTAAATTATTGAGTATTTTTAGTTAATTTGGTACAAATATGACTTACATGCCAATCCAAAACGAATTTTATCATATCATCATTTTAATAAAGATACAAATATTCGTTAGACAAAATGCATAAATTGATACAATTTTAAAACCTTAAATGTAATGTGAAGAGCTAAATCTCACTCCCCAATTTAAAAATCACTCAGCGTAAAGATACTACAACATTATTCCTGCTAGTATTAACAAACAATGCAACTTTTGTTAGTTTTCTCTTTTATTACGTGAGAAGATTTTGAACCTTGTTAATATATTCTGTCTAGTGGCTTTTTTCCTCTAAGTTTTTGATTCAGCGATATATTGTGTAGAAAATAAATTGATTATGAATTCGTCATCTACGAGATTTAAACTTAAAGTTTTTTTATTTACAAATAAAAAAGAATACCATTCAATCGAATAGTAAGTGACTAACTCCTCAAAGTTTAGATTAACCAAGACCGTTGATCTAAAGAGTCTTAAGTCTTTTTTTATATTTTTGGACAGAATCCAAAGTCTATCATAAAAACTTTATTCTAAACCATTATTCATGCCTCGAATATGTGACCAGATTATTCTATTTATTTTGCTAGAATGAGCAAATCAATACCCCAAAAAAACAAAAAAAAATCATCCCCAAAATCCTAGCAAGTGTTAGGCCATTGGGCTTCTCTCCTCCTCTTCATCCGCTCCTCAGTTTCCATGGCAGACCCACTAACCGCATCTACTGCAGCGGAAGTAAAGAACGTCTACTCGGTGTGGGCCCTCCCGCCGGATAACGTGGCCGCCAGGCTGAAGAAGGTGATGCAGGGCCTCCGTGCCGAGTTCGGTGGTCCACAGTTCGAGCCCCACATCACCGTGGTGGGGGCCATCAGCCTGACCCTGGACGACGCCCTCGCGAAGTTCCGATCGGCTTCTGAGGGCCTCAAGGCCTACGACGCCAAGGTTGATCGCGTGGCCACCGGCACCTTCTTTTACCAGTGTGTTTTCCTCCTCATAAATCCGACCCCTCAGGTATTTAACTTTTCCAATTTCTTCCCTTTTTCTGGGATTAATGGAAATTTAATACGAGTTATTAATAAAATTAGTTTCTGGGGTTTGATTTTCTCAGGTGGTGGAAGCTAGTGCTCACTGCTCTGGCCGTTTCGGTTTCAAAAGCTCAACCCGTAAGTTCTAATGCACTAATTTATTTTTATATTTGTTCATTTGGATTGGGAGCAAGTGAGAGAGGAGGCGAAGATAGATGTAAGTTCCTGCTGATTTTTCTTTTTCTGTTAATTAAACTTGCTAAAGATTAAGTTTGATATCTTTATGCTTTTAATCAATAGTTCGTGTTCTCTTTCAATTGGCGAGACAACGATTGATGCATAAATGTGGCTCTGTGAAAACTAAAAACGAAATAGTTATCAAATTTTCACTTGTTAGAAGAAGATAGTTTGCATCTTTCGCAAGCTACATTTTTGTAAGTATTAGCCCAAAATGGTCTCTGGTATTGTATTAGTCCAAAATGGTCTCTAATATTGATATAACTCTTCACTTTGATCGCTGAAGTTGTCATAACTCCTTATTTAACAGAGATTTTTCATAGAATGATCAAAATGATTGACGATGGACAAACTCAAAAGCTAGTTCTATCGATTTTAAATCTCAGGACCAAAGTGACGAGTCAATCTTGGGAACCAGGCTAAAAAGCCTTATTTTTATCAAACCAGAAGTATTGTTCTTGGTTTAGGATTGATGATTACTGGATGGTATTCTATTTGGCCTGCAGCATATATGCCGCATTTGAGCATCCTTTACGGAGATCTGACCGACGAAGAGAAGAAGAAGGCGCAAGAAAAAGCTAACACTCTTGACGAGAGCATTGCCGGCCTGAGCTTCCCCGTTACTCGCCTTGCATTGTACAAAACCGACACCGAAGATATAACTCTCGAGTCCTGGGAGAAGATTGCTGAGTGCACCCTCGAATCGAATTAGTTCTCTTACTGCGTGTTTATGATTAAGCTTGTAATCAGGTTCTGTTTCAGTGTCCCTGTCATCTCTTGATCAAGAACATTAACAAGTTGGAGGTTTTGTTGTAATGTCAATTGTCAAGGGCTCAAAACTGTCACAGAGGATGGGGCTTTTTAAGTAAACGCTTGGTTTGGTGATCACTAATCCACTGTGGTTTTAATATGTTCCATTTTTATGTGTTTTTCTTATGAGACTTTCAACTTGGATATGGGTTCCTGCTAATTTTTCTTTTTCTGTTAATTAAAGTTGCTAAAGATTAAGTTTGATATCTTTATGCTTTTGATCAATAGTTGGTGTTCTCCTTCAATTGGCTGAGACAACGATTGATGCATAAATGTGGCTACTCAATATTATCTGTGAAAACTAAAAACGAAATAGTTATCAAACTTTCACATTATTAAAAGAAGACGGTTTGCATGTTTCAAAAGATATATTTTTGTAAGTATTAGCCCAAATTGGTCTCTGATATTGTATTAGTCCAAAATGATCACTGTTATTAACATAACTCTTCACTTTAGTCGCAGAAGTTGTCATAACTTCTTATTTAACGGAGATTTTTTACAGAATGACCAAAATGATTGATGATGAACAAACTCAGAGGTTAGTTGTATCGATTTTAAATCTCAAGATCAAAGTGACGAGTCAATCTCGAGGACCAGGCTAAAAAGCCTTATTTTTATCAACCAAAAGTATTGTTCTTGGTTTAGGATTGATGATTCCTGGATGGTATTATGTTTGGCCTGCAGCTTATATGCCACATTTGAGCATCCTTTACGGTGATCTGACCGACGAAGAGAAGAAGAAGGTGCAAGAAAAAGCTAACACTCTCGACGAGAGCATTGCCGCCCTGAGCTTCCCCGTTACCCGCCTTGCGTTGTACAAAACCGACACCGAAGATATAACTCTCAAGTCCTGGGAGAAGATTGCAGAGTGCACCCTCGAATCGAATTAGTTCTCTTACTGCGTGCTTATGATTAAGCTTGTAATCAGGTTCTGTTTCAGTGTCCCTGTCATCTCTTGATCAAGAACATTAACAAGTTGGAGGTTTTGTTGTAATGTCAATTGTCAAAGGCTCAAAGCTGTCACAGAGGATGGGGCTTTTTAAGTAAACGCTTGGTTTGGTGATCACTAATCCACTATGGTTTTAATATGTTCCATTTTCATGTGTTTTTTTTATGAGACTTTCAACTTAGATCCCTCTCAAATTGAATGGTTGCGTTATACAACAGGTCACAAGACAAATTTATACTAGTCGGGGTCACAAGACGGGTTGGGGTGGGGGGTTGACGAAGTGTTTTATTTTTATTTTACATATATGAAGGGAGAAGGAAAAAGGGTAAAACTTTCAATATTTTTACAACGATCATGTTTTAATGAAGAAGGAAAATGAACTACCAAAAAATAAGGGTAAAATAGTAATTTTACATCTATTAAACGAATCTTCAAACCCGTGTTACTAGTGGATAAGTAATAACAAATTTTTCTTCAATAGGCTAGAAAAACGATTTGGTACATCAAATATAATAATAAAATATGTTAAAAATTTAAATACATCAAATATAATAACCTAATATTCCCTCATGATCTCCCCCGGAAAAAGGGAAAAAACCCTGGTATTCCCTTGCGGCACACTCGACAGTTCACACTGCAACCCCAACCCCAATGGTCCCATGGACAAGTTCGTTGGTGAGGCGCACCTAACACCCCAGCTCATTTTAAATAACCCTTCTTAACATGCACCGTCTTCGCCGTAACGTCGAAGTTTCCCTCCACGCGCTCGCCCCACGTGAAACCCACCACCAGCAAATAAAAACATGAAAGAAAAGCGTTAGAACTAAAAGCACTTTTCCTAAAAATCCGTCGCGTGTATAGCAAATTGCTGTACAGAAAGCACTTCTGCTGCTACCACAGAAAAGCACTTCTGCTGCTACTACAGCAAAGCAAAATTCCAGCTTGTCTGAGAAGCTGGCAATGGACTTGAAGGCGACGCCGTTGAGATTCCCACTGGGGAGGCAGTCGTCGCTGGCGCCGGAGGGTGGGCTGGAGGAGCGCGTGGGGGAGGGGCTGGAGGATGATCCGGAGGGGATCGATCCCGGAGTGAAGCTCATGTATTTGGCCAATGAAGCTGACTTGGATGGGATTAAGGAACTTCTGGATTCGGGAGTGGATGTGAATTTCAGGGACATCGACGATCGGACGGCTCTCCATGTCGCCGCGTGTCAGGGGCTCACCGACGTCGTTTCGCTGCTGCTTGACCGCGGAGCTGACGTTAACCCCAAAGACCGATGGGGGAGCACCGTAAGTGAAAATTTTATATAATTAAAAAAAAAAAAAAAAAAAAAACCCCGATTACCAATGTGAAATTGAAAATTGGAGAATTAGTGTGTGTTAATTAGTGATTTGTAATAATCTAACGTTGATTAAACAGCCTCTTGCAGATGCTATTTACTATAAGAACCACGATGTGATCAAGCTTCTGGATAAGCGTGGGGCAAAATCTCTGGTACCATTTTGATTAATTTAGCTGATTTGAACTTTTAATATTGGAAAATTAAACAAACCCAATTCAGCTCAATGTGTTTTATGATTTGGGTTTTGTTTTAATATTGTATATTATGCTTGTTTTATATTCTAATTTTTATGAATGTAACATTCAGATGGCTCCCATGCACGTTAACCATGCCAGGGAAGTCCCAGAGTACGAAATTGATCCCAAAGAACTGGACTTTACCAACAGTGTTGACATTACTAAGGTAAAATTTTTGTTTTTCGATAACTTGGGTATACGGATTTGCCATTTCTTGTTTCCCCTGTTATCCATTACCCATCTTGGAGTTGGAACCATCTTATCTTTGTATGAATTTGGGTGTTTCATAAGCATTTTTCGATTAGTTGTTTAATTGGATGTTGTGCCTCTTTTAGTATTGTTACTCAGTATTGTTACTCGCCTTATTTGGTTCTGTTCAACCGTACGTTGCTTCACAGGGAACATACTGTATCGCATCCTGGCGGGGAATACAGGTTGCTGTGAAAATGCTTGCGGAGGAAGTGCTTGTTGACGAGGATAAAGTGTGGGTTGATCGTAAACTATTCATGGTTTTTCCACTTCATTATTTCTAGCTTTATGGTCTTTTGAATTATAAATCAATTTGGTCTTTCTTCAGGAAGGCATTCAGGGATGAGCTTGCGTTGCTTCAAAGGATACGACATCCAAATGTAGTCCAATTTCTGGGTGCAGTGACACAAAGCAGTCCAATGATGATTGTAATAGAATATTTGCCTAAGGTAATTTCCCATTCCATTGGTCTTCTTAACATGGAATATTAATGCCATGGTTAATATAAGTTTCGGTTATTTCCTGAGTTCTTATTGTTCTGTATTTCGAAATAGTACCAAGAGTATATTTCATAATCTTTACTAGTAAAAGTTAAGGTTCCAATCTTATAGTGTGAAGTTGAATTTGTTACTGTTAGAATGCCATCCTCTTTTGCATATGTTAGTCCTCAAATTTGGTTTTAGGCTTCCATTGAAAATTGCAGAATCAATTAGGCATGACAGTGTTAGTGGCATAGTTGTGTGAATAATAGTACTCATAGAACTTTTTACTCTGTTCAGTTCGCATTCCTCCTCCGAGGTGCGCGGAGAGAAAAATTGGAGAGAACAGTCAAATTAGAGATTAAAACAAATGCAAATTTAGAGTTTTCTTTAGATCTTTATTTCTGTCTTTTTATTGCAGGGAGACCTTCGTGCATTTTTGAAAAGAAGAGGAGCGCTAAAACCAACCATAGCTGTAAAATTTGCACTTGATATTGCAAGGTGTGGTACTAGTTTGAATTGGCTTTGATTATCTTGTTCTGTATTTCCTTCACTAACAAATGAAGAGAGACTATATACTAAATGAATGCTCGATTATTAGAAGCTACAATGTTGAAAAGTTGGTTGCTTGATTTGTGTTGTGAAAACAAAATCATGTATTGTACTTCGATATTTCCTCACTACTTATCTTTTGATATCTTGCAGAGGAATGAGTTATTTGCATGAGAATAAGCCAGAACCAATAATTCATCGCGATCTTGAGCCTTCGTAAGTTTCTTGTTCTTCTTCAATGGCCTTCTCTTTTACTTGGCAAGAATTAAACCCGTGACAATCTAATCCCATTCCGCTGAGCACTTAAGTTATTTAAATGCCAAGTGCTCTCCCTCTCCCCCATGTCCTCATTTTGCTTGAAGCATATGCTCATATTATCATTGAAATTCCAAAGAGATGAATCATTGTTACCCATAATAGCATGGAAAATTTGGCGTTTTAACTTTATGTTGCTCACGAGTAAGATTACAGGAATATATTGCGGGATGATTCCAGGCACCTGAAAGTTGCGGATTTTGGAGTTAGCAAGTTGCTGACGACAGTTAAAGAGGATAGGCCTTTGATTTGTCAAGATACTTCATGTGAGTATTGTTTTTCTGGGAATACACCATTGTGGTTAATATGTTGCATAGATCCTAGCCAAAAAATGTTCATAGTTCATGTAGTTTCCTTGAAAAAAGATTTTATATTTTTGAGTTCGTACATAGTTTTCCTTTGCTTATATAGTTTTTGAGTGGAACGTGTTAATTGTCATTGACAGGTCGATACATAGCTCCTGAGGTTTTCAAGAATGAAGAATATGATACCAAAGTGGATGTATTCTCTTTTGCGCTAATTCTACAAGAGGTAAATATGATTCATTTTTAAATCTGGACCAACAGTGTTTATAAAGTTGTTTGTATGCCATCATAGGGCATACACCCTCATCTAAGTAAACGTTTATCTTTAGTAGTAAGTTCTTGTGGAAGAGCATAATATCAAATGCATCATGGATATACTAAGTTATTACTACCTGATTTGGTTTATTAGTGACTTTGTAAGAGCTGTATTGTAGATGATAGAAGGCTGCCCACCATTTGCTGCCAAGCAAGATAATGAAGTTCCGAAAGCATATGTTGCAAAAGAGCGCCCACCTTTTAGAGCTCCAGAAAAGCTTTATAGACATGGTCTGAGAGAGTAAGTGCTATATGGTTCTAAGAACAACCTTGTTCAACTTATCCTATAGTAATTTCAATTTCTGAGTTTCTTTCCTGGGAAACCTTGAATGCTTGTGGGATTTTGTCACGACTTTTGGTGTTTTCTCTTGGGAGTGCAACCAACTGCCGTTTATTTGTCAAATTCTTAGCCAGTGATTTTGGGATGCAAATCAGAATTCACTTTTCTTCAGAAGAACTTATATTTTAACCTGTGTGTATTAGGGTCATAAAAACTTAGCTAATTTTGTTAATGTGATGCCTGCTCACAGGTTGATTGAGGAGTGCTGGAACGAGAATCCAGCTAGAAGACCAGCATTTAGGCAAATAATATTGAGGCTGGAATCTATGTATAACACTCTTGGTCATAAAAGGCGTTGGAAGGTGACCTCTTTGCTATTGCTTTGTTAACTTACACGTCCCTGCATGACTAGTTACTTGCATAGCTGAATATTTCCTTCTCTCTTCGTCTCCCCCACCCCCCTCCATATAACATGTGCAGGTTAGACCGTTGAAATGCTTTCAAAACCTTGAAGCCATGATAAGGAAGGATAATTCTGGTCGAAGTGGCAGAAGTCGTTCATCACGTTCTACCAGCAGCATATAAATGGGAATTGTTTCTTCATTTGTCTTAACAGCCAGCCAACCGAAGTTACTCATTCCCTGCTTGGTGACAAAATTTATTTTTTTGTAACATTGCTTCCTAATTTTTTTTCACTCTCCCCTTGATATCCTGATATATATTCTGGGCTGAGACTGTGAAACATGTTTCGCATGAAACTACAGTTTGTTCGTGTGTCGTGACACCGGTAATACGGTCAACTTTGTGCTCATGCCGGGCTTTTGAATTTGTAAGATAGATAAAGGTTGCTTGTAACTTTGTAAGTAAACTTTGGATGTTGAATGATATTGTTTTGAATTTGATTTTGTCCAAGTTTTACTTTGTTTATGTTCAAGACATTGTGAACATGAATCAACGAATCAACTAATGGTTGTTACCATCCTTATTTCTTTACACTGATGGGAAATTTTTCTAGAATGTTTTTATATTCTTGCAACGTCAGGTTCTAAATTACTCTAATCTATAAGGAGAGAAAATCAAATTTTGATGCGACGAAGTGGGCATATTATCCTGGTCAACTCATCTTACTGAAAATATCTAGACTAAATACCTAATTTTGCATGGTGTGAAAGAGACGTTTGAGGGACGAGCCACATGCAGATTGGAGCTTTGTTCCCCGGATACCCCAACATAAGTTTGGTGCCTCTTTTGGCATTGCATGTATTGTGGTCACAAATTGGTTAGCTTATACAACAAAATCTCTTAATTTTGTGTTTTGGTAATGTAACTTTGTGTAAGCGAAATCCATTGAGAAGAGCTTATTCTCATATCATGGGTCAAACTAGCCGTTGCACCTAATTATTTTATGGCTCAATTAGGCAAGAAGAGATAGTTGGACCAATTAACCAACGTAATGAAATGAGCTCATATTTTGTATAGGGTGTATTTTTGCTCACTACTCTCAAGTGATTGTGATGCTCACCACTCCATTTATTATCATTGAATGAGTTTAAATTTTGAGATATATGTAGTGGATAGACAAATTTCAAAATTTAAACTCATTCAATGATCACTTGAGAGTGGTGAGCAAAAATGTTTCCTATTTGTATTTCCAAATAACTCACTAGTTGGACCAACCAAATTACTCATACAAGATCTTTTGGAAGGGTTTTTTTTTTTTTTTTAATGATAATTTAGGAGAGAGGAAGCTTCAAACCCGGGACGCGAGGGTAAAAACTCAACACTAAGATATTGGACCACATGCTCTTTTGGAAGGTTAAAATTGGAAGAAAAATTGAGGCCCTAAATTGTCCAATTGCTTTTTTTCTTTTCTTATTTGACCTAGTTTTCAAGCAACCTAGATTCCTAACACCATGTTCTTGTTGGAAACCTTTAAATTCTAAAAACAAAAGTGAAGGCTACTTCGGTAGCAGACAAACTAATTCCGCTTATTTTTCGATGTCTGCCTGTTGAGTTGTGCAGACCTCTGCTGAATTCTCCCGATAGTTTTGGTGCTGGCCGGCCGAATTCATCCGCGACCACGATGCAACCAAACAAGTGGTAAATCATGGAAAACTCAATTAAAATCAATTCATACGCCCTTTTGAGGCTCCAACTTTTGAACTCGAACGCCATCCATTCATCAACATGAACTTGGTTTCCGCTATGAAAACGTCTGAATATAGTTGGTGTTTAGTTATTTTAATAGTTACTGCAGACGTTGGGTCTACTGAGAAGTTTTTACTTGTTTATGTTAAATGCATCGCGTAACAGCGTAAGAAAATAATTCATATTTGATTTTTTATGATGAGCCTAAAGAAACAAATGATGAGTTCAAATAAAAATTTTCAACACGGAAATGGTTTAAAAAATCAACAAACGTGTTAGTCTACAAATACACACACACACACACACAAATATATATATGGGTGATTTTCTGAAAAATTAATAAAAAGTTACAATATTAACAATAGATCAATAATATTTATGTTAATTATAAATAGGTCAATCATGTATTGTGATACTTAAACGCATAAAAAATAAACAAAAATTATAAAATCTACAACTACAGCTGGCATCCACTTTAACTAACACACCTTTCTCATAGTTTTATATTTGGAATAAGTCAATACGGATCAAACACGGTAATGCAGTGTCTGTATCCTGATTTTGTTTTTACATTTGGATTCAGACATTGCGTTGCAGTGTCTATTTATTGGTTTTGTTTTTTCCATCACTCACACGCCTCCTACATGTTCCTTTGTACATTTGGATTCAGACACTGCAATGCAGTGTTCGTTTCCTGTTTCGTTTTTCACTTTTAGATGTAGACGTTGTGTTGCAGTATCCGTTTTCTGGTTCTATTTTTTCCATCACTCACACTTCTCCTACACTTCACACCTCATGAGATTCTTGATTTTTACATTTAGATTCAGACACTATAATGTAGTGTCCGTTTCCTAACTCTATCTTTTACATTTAGAATCAGACATTATAACGTAGTGTCTGTTTCTTGGTTCTGTTTTTTTATACTTGGATTCGGACACAGCAATGATGTGTCCGTTTCCTAGTTCCTTTTTTTTTTTAGTTGAGTAGACTCCTTCATGTAAATGAAGGGCGAGAGAGAAAGAGAATGATAAAATATACATGTTGTAACTATTTATAGGATTAAGATCCCTTCAAGATTAGTTCCATAAGAATAGAAATCCAACGGCCAAAGCCTCTTCCTCCGCCTCTCTTCCCCCTCAACTCCTCTTTCTCCCCGACACGGCCCCCACACCCCACCGTTGTTAACAAACCCCAAATTCAATTGCAATTCATCTGTTCTAAGTCTGATTTATTTTTTTTGCTATCCCTTACTATTTTTTAGCTTTTTATTTGTCATCTCTCTTTCTTCTTCTTCATCTTTTAGATTTCTCTCTCTATAATTCTTCCATAGTTATGAAAAAGATATTTGCAACGAAAAGACATTGGTTTGCACAACCCCTATCTTTGTTGTTTCGTTAACATCGGCTGAGATTGTAAGGTTAAGGGATTTGCAATTGAGGGATGTGGTGGTGTTGGGGCTGATTTTTGAGAGGTTAAGGTGAGGGAGCAATTGGTGGTTGTGGGTTGTGGCGATGTTGCGGCTGATTCTAAGGTGAGGTTGAATTTAATTTGGAATTTTGGGAGTTGGTGATTCTAGGTTGAGAGCTTCAATTAGTGAGGAAGAAAGAGAAGAGTTGAGGGGAAAATAGGAAAGATAAGAGATTTTGGCTATTGGATTTGTATCAATGGATGAGATCCATCGGCCCGGAGGATCTCCACAATATTGATCCGGAGAGAATCTAAATCCGTATTTATAATAACTTAAGCTTATATGATCGTTATAGAGAGAGAAAGAAAGAGAATGATAGAATAGTCAAATTCTAACTAGTTATAATGACTTAAAGCCTATGTGGCATTCATCATTGAACATATGCCTAATTAACAAAAATATATCATTGATTAAGTCCAAAACAAAAATATGTCATTGATATATGGCTTAATAGTAAAGTTTTTATTGACTTTTGGTTAAATTACCTTATATACCTTACACACACACACACACGTTGAACATTATCATACAATTAGACAGTACTTGACCCTAAAAACTTAAGTTTCTTTTCAAAAATATAACAATGATTTATATCAAGCTAACAATTCTAGCTGCAAATTTTCTTTTAAGGTAAAATTGGATTTTATTTTAGAAGACATTAAACAACGTCGCAACATCAAACGGAACGTCCTAAAATTTGACAAGGAAAAACTTGTTTGTAATTTTTTACCTTCTTTAGTGTGCATCGTGGGTACTAGAAATTTCCACAGTTGGAAATTGAAAGAATACCAAACCACCCAAAAGAAAATGCAATCATGATTGTCCTTTGGATCTGGATTCATAAAGCAAAAATATCAAATACTGATTACATGTCACCTTCGTTAGAACAGGGCTACTGTCATGTTTGCAATCTCACTGAGAAGGATTACAATATAATCCTGCTGGCCAAGGTTTTTAAAATTAAATTAAATTACCCCAATCTGGAAATTTTTAAATGTGAAAGCTTCATCTTCTGCATGGCAATTTCTACTTGGGCATGCATGTATGTCATCAACATATAATAGCAAGATCACCATAGAACCGCCAACGGATGAATTTGCATATGTGGATTTGAACCTCAAAGATGGCAGAAAACTAATGAATCTCTCATTTCATGCCCTTGGTGCCTGTTTCAATCCATATAAGGATTTATGTAATCAGCAAAAATAGTCTCCATGTTTGGTATCAACAAATCTAGGTGGTTGTGCCATGTACACCTCTTCTTGCAAGATGCCATGTAGAAAGACATTTTTCACATCCAATTGTCTTAGTGTCCAACTAAAATGTGCAGATAAAGTTAGAACTAATCTCACTGTTGTAGGTTTAACAACTGGGCTAAATGTCTCTCCATAGTCAATACCTTCTTCTTAATTAAACCCTTTAGCCACCAGTCTTGCCTTATACCTCTCAATTGAACCATCAACATTCTTCTTGATCTTAAAGACCCATTTACAACCTACTAATCTCGCTGAAACAAAATCCCTGGGCATAAGATCAAGAACTCACTCGCTGTCATGAGGAGCTGCATGCTACCGTTGTCGATTACTGGGTAAACACCACCGGCCATGGAGGCAGAGATCACCACCGCAAGCAGGGCACCACGATCACATAGCAGCCAAGCTAAAATCAAATCCCTAACATGAGAGCTAACCTCTAATAAGGTAGTTTTGTAGAACATCAATAATTAAATTTAATAACTTAATGTGTCACGACTCACAACGATGTGAATAAAGGCAAGTGTATATAGAATTTATCAAGAATATGGTGGATAATAATTTCAAAATTATTCTACAAGCCTTGCGACACTAAACTAAGAAAAAAAGCATAAAAAGATCAATGATAAGTCTATAGTTCATAATACATTGTACATGTATCATTGCTAGCTGCCTTGTAGCAAGGCTTAAACGTCGGCACATCCTTTAGCTAAACTTGGTAAGCTATTGAAAGAGTCACCCATTGGTTACTGAATGCATTACTTAAAGTTGGGCCAAGGCAACTGTATTAGGTGGACATTCATTGGACAAATATTAATTATATTTTTTTATGTTTATGTTTTTATTTTTATTTTTAATACACACAATTTGTTTTGAACTGACCGTTAAAGAGATTTGAATTAAGACATTTTACTTGCAAGTAAAGAAGAATACTACTAACATTTTAAAAAAATAACAACAAAATTCAAAACTATGTATTTTTGGTTTTTTTTTTTTGGGGGGGGGGGGGGCCGGGGGCGGTGTGGGGGGTGGGGGGAGGAATCACCTAAGTTAAATATAACCATCTTGTACAAGACCCTTAGCAATGTTCTAAAAATGTCATTCTAGCGCCGCTATCCCAAAGGGAATCTTAATGAAACGCTTCCGGTATTGTACACTTTTAACGAAGGAGACATTTTTACTCTGAAAAGTCACTCCTAGTACTATTCACTTGTACCTTTATTTTGTCATTTTCATTAAAACTAAAGTTTTTTAGGACTTTTCGTTAGTTTTTCTCCCGATAATTAATACCTAAACGTTGACATTAAGAAAGAGTGCCTAGATCTGCCTATTCACTCGTCTAGCACTTGCCTAGGTCGCAACTCTCACATAAATAGAGAATAGATAACTTAATTTCATTTTGCATTTATTTATTTTTCATTAAATCGTAAGAGACTTGTTGAATACCTTGATAAACACTTATTATATGCTTGTTCCCTATGTTTTTAATATGTTCCAATACTTCACTCAATTTTGCAATTTATACATCACAATACAATTACTTATGTATTTTTTTTAAGTATAAGTAGACATTTATTCATATGTTATATGATAAATTTAACTAAAATTAAAAAAAAAAAAATCACCTAGACGCTAGAGCCCTGTCCGCCGCCCCTCTAATGGCTGGTACCTTTTAGAATCATGATAATTAGTTCACAAATTAATAAAAACTACTGAAAAATAATAATAATAACTACGAAAAAATAGAACCCTTCAAAGCAATGAAAACGATGGTGAACTGCAATTGACTATGAATAATCTATGATGCATTTATGGTATTAGGTCTTGCATTGAAGACATGAACCTCTCAACATCATTTGAAACAAATGTATTGTTGCTTTTGTGGTCCCTTTGCCTTTGAAGAGAATATAATTAGTTTCATTAGACTTGGACTTGGATTTACTTATCAATATTTCGAATGTGTTTAGATATGTATACGGCAAATTAACTTAATTAGTACGTTAATAAACATATATATGTTAAGTGGTATTGTACAGAGGTTAATTATCATCTATGAACTAAACTACTTTCTTTTCCCTTCTTAGCTAAACAGTTCAAAGCTGCCTCGTTTCTGGATTTACAAAGGGTATTGATCATGTTTTCGTGAAATATTACTAGTATATATACAACGAATAGTAAGAATATGTGTGAACCGTTAGAAAATTCCCTGGAGTCCTATCAACTGAATTGGGGAATTGAATTACAAGATGTTCAGCTAGTGTTTCTTTTCGCAATGTCAACAAAGGGCTATATATCGTACCAGTTTTTTTACCAAAGTCTGTTAGGGTTTAATTTTTCCATTTGTTTTCGACTGTACTGTTCACACTAGGATCGCATCCAACGTACCGATAAAGAAAGCCAAAATCACACCCAAGATTTACCATGCGTGGATGGATATGTATGAGTAGGGTTTTATGGTATAGGTTGCCCTCAATGTGGTCCTCATTGTAGATATGGGGAGATTTTCTTGTTGTGAACAGAGTTTTGACCTGTGAGAACATGGAGAATTACCATGGCCTTTCTGTTTTAGAACTAAGAAAACTCCAACATGAAGCAATGAGATAAGAAGGTGGATTGGAACGTTTTGAGAAAGCTTATGCACATATATATTGACAGAGGAAAGAAAAAGAAAGAAGAAGATAATAATCGAATCACGGCAAATGATTGAGGGTGATGTTTCACTAAAGATTGATCATATATTATTTATGGCGTCAACACAGTAACATACGTACAAGGGACAACAAGAACATATATTGAACAATACCTATACATACACATACATACATACATATACATATACATATATATAATATAGTGTTAATTTGTTATGTGGCATCTAGGATCGATCTAGCGTCAGTGATGTGTTATTCATGTATGGACTCGTGGTAAAAGAAATTTTTGGGCAGTGGAAGTTTCGAGATTAAGGTGAAATGATCACATAAACAACAATGAACGAGAGATGAGGAAACCAACAATCAAGACAAAGCCAGGAGTCGTTGTATGGGATCAAGTAAACCCTAATTTATGTTGATCTTGGAGATTAGTTGGCTAAAATTCATGTTTTACACATTTTCCACACATTGTCATGTTTGCTTTCATTGAATGAGTAGTATCCTTGACTTTCTTGCGTTTATTAAAATATGTATATTTAAATTATTCTGTTTTTTTAACTTTTTATGTGTTAGTACACATTTGAAATTTAGAAGAAAAATGTGGATACATTAAAACTCGTAATCGAATTCCTGAAAGAAGGCAAAAATCAGAAGTCAAGTCAACTGGGGGCTAGTTGATGGCACTACCCGTTCATTCTTTCTTTTTCCTGATTCATGATTTCAAAGTAAGTAAACATGTCAACATGAACTTAAGGGGGATTTTTATTCATGTGCATACCAATAATGTAGTCTATCTTATTATAAGATGAATGTTAGATACATTCTTTATCATACTTTCGACATGCTCCTCTAGCCTTTTTTTTACTTAAGCGATATAAGCAAGCATTGAAATCCCCTACATGACAGCCACATACAACACACCACACAAGAATCAACGGTGCACATCTGCTACAATAATAGATCAGTGGTGACAGATCCGAGATCAAAAAACAAATATATCCATCACAAAAGTGAGAGGATACAACCGCTAGGTGGCACAAGCAAACACAAGTTACAACTATGTCACGAAGGAAACCACTCATTTCCATGGCGTAAAACAGGGCAGCTCTTTCAGGCCATCAATAACGTCATTGAACCTCGAATGATCCGCAATACAACAACCAAGGCAGGCAAGGAAACCCACTGCAAGTTCGGCCATGGAAGGCTTATTGGCCATAGATCAAGCTTTGGTTGAGACATGGGTTCACAAATCACTCCACCGCTGAATCTAGATGGATCCGTATCAATTATGGCCCAAACAAGGTGAATTCAGCTCAGAACTGGGTGTACGATGTAACAACCCGTCCCGAATAATTTTACGGATTTTAGAACGGATGGGTATTTTGGTAATTTCATTGGGATTAGGCTAAATATTTTAAATTGTTGCTTTTGGTCTTAATTTGTGTGCATGGTGGGGCCCACTGGTTTGGTTTGTCTTCCCCCGACCCAACCTCTTTTCCTTTCTCTCTGTTCCATTTCCGTCTTTCTCCCTCTTGGACCTCTCTTTCTCAATTTTCCATCCTTGTTTTCTCCGTAACACAAAGAAAGTCACCAAACCTCGACGAATCAACGCTCCAACCACAACCACATCCATCCTCTAGACCTCACGAGCTTAAACCCGAGCTCTGTTATGTAAGAAAACTGAGCCTAGAGGCTCTAACTCGAAGCTCCGACGAGAACAAACTTCCCCGACGTAATTTCAACGGATTTTGTAATTTTTCCAACTTGGGTAAGCCTCAAAACACTCCAAATGTTTCTTTTTTTTTAATCCTTGTAGTACATTTCTGACCGTGTTGGTATGTGTTAGACATCGAAACTGCAATGAAACCACCTCGAAAGGCTTTTCCCAAATTCCGGCGATAACCCATGGGTTTCAGACCTTTTTTCGGCTAACTCCGACCACTACTCACCTTGAAATTGGTATGAATCTCTTCCTTGTTCCTTGGGCTTCATTTTGGTATTTTGCATGATAGGTTTTAGTTAGGTTTTGGGGTTGAACGGAGCTAGGATAGCTCTAATTTTCCTCTTCGTCAAAACCGGCCAACCCGGCTTGGAGATGGGTCAAACCCGACAGGCAGAACCCAGCCCAATCCCTTAGTCCGGCCCAAACCTTGGGCCTATGTAACCAAGCCCAATTCGCTTAGCCCAGGCTCAACCCACCTAAACCTAACCCAAGCCCAAAACCCCTTGGCCTAATCCAGTTACCCAAAACCCAGCCCCTTGGGCCGACACGTGGAGCACACACGTCTCCATCGGAGGTACTATGCTCCACCGCCATCCACGGCGGTGACCACGATGGCAGTAGTGACCTAACTTGGCGATTGGCCATCCGTGGCGGCGCGTGAGGGTACCTGAGGTCTCCCGTTATGTTTTTCGACGTCCTAAATCCGTTTATGTCATCCGTTTCTTGAAATTCAATCATTATGATAGAGTTTTATTAATTGGACCCTTTATGTGCTTAGGTGTAGTTATTTATGGCGTTTCCATCCTCTCTTGTTTGCACAACTTTTCGGCGGCGAAGTATTTGTGAGTGGACCCCTTCAAAAATGCATATTTTTATTATTAGAAATGCATACATGAAAAGCATGATTTTATGTCTACATTTTATGAAACGGTTATGAGTAATTTGGTTTCACGCTTTATGAATTATATGCTTATTCGACTTTACGTTCTTTGTGGTATGTATGATTGATGACTATATACCTACTTATGAACTTGGTTTTACGATATAACGTTTTAGTTACTGAGCTTCCATTTAATATATATATATATATTAGAAATATTATGTTTGTAACATCCTACATCGCCCAAGGGAGTGGATCCTGTAAGCCTTATATGTATATTCCCATCTTTACCTAGCATGAGGTCTTTTGGGAGCTTATTGGCTTCGGGTTCCATAGGAACTCCAAAGTTAAGCGAGTAGCGCGCGAGAGCAATCCCAGGATGGATGACCCACTAGGAAGTTCTTGTGTGAGTTCCCAGAAACAAAACCATGAGGGTGTGGTAGGGGCCTAAAGCAGACAATATCGTGCTACAGTGGAGTTGAGCCCAAGATGTGGTGGGGGCCCAGGCCGGGATGTGACAATTTGGTATCAGAGCCAATCCTTGAGTGTGCCGACGACAACGTCGGGCCCTTAAGAGGGGTAGATTGTAGCATCCCACATCGCCTAGGGGAGTGGATCCTGTAAGCCTTGTATGTATATTCTCATCTCTACCTAGCATGAGGCATTTTGGGAGTTCACTGGCTTCGGGTTCTGTAGGAACTCCGAAGTTAAGCGAGTAGCGCGCGAGAGCAATCCCAAGATGGGTGAGCCACTGGGAAGTTCTCGTGTGAGTTCTCAGAAACAAAACTGTGAGGGTGTGGTAGGGGCCCAAAGCGGACAATATTGTGCTATGGTGGAGTTGAGCCCTGGATGTGGTGGAGGCTCGGGCCGGGATGTGACTATGTTAATGTTTTTATGTGCTTACTTAGTGGTTATTCATACGATACTGCCTATGGGCGAATGGTCCTACCTACGGGCAAATGATACTCATATATCGCTTCGGCGAAATGTGTGTAGGTGGCTTCGGCCAGAAAATATTTATATATGGCTTCGGCCGGAAGAGTTTTATATGCGTTCAGGCGAGTAAAGATTTCTATATGCCTTCAGGCGAGAAATGATACCACTACTAAGCACACTATATGATATATGTTTTATGAAGTGGCACACTAGGGTTTTTGGAAAACCTATTACATATTATACTATTGAGTTTTCATAAATTTTGGGGGTTAGTACGTTGATGAATAATTGTTTCCATATCACTTATATATCAACTTCATCCACTCATGTTTTGTTTTGCGCCCCATTAGGACTTAGAATCGAGGCGTACAATCCCAACATCAAGGCACTCCCGCATTGGCATCTTCGAGTCTTCTCGATGTAAGACCCATCCCTTTGTTCATTCAATTTAATATTATTCATTTTTAGTGTCTCAAATTAGTTGTATGCTCTAAACACGTTCCACAATTGCATATTCATTATAGTTAAATTTACAAGTTTTATTTATGTTAGTTATTTCTTTCTAGTTCTCATGCATTCTAATATGGCTTCATCATCTTCAAGTGTCAGCCAGCACGTGCCTACCTTGGTATCTGGAGGATATTAGGGTTAGGCGTGTCATACGAGGTGGCTCAGCCACTAAAACGGTCGAGGAGCGCACGACCACCATGAAAACAAGCAAAAGAAGGTGGCTTCGACCCACCACAAACATAATACCACCCCAAAACCGTATATTTGGGATGAAGCTCCATTAAACTATGGAGGTTTGTTCCCAAATAGTGGGTGAAGAGATGGGGAAGAGGGAGGCACATGATAATGTGTGAAGGAGAAAAAACATAAATAAGAGGATTGCTGCCGACCCTAAGCCATGGCAAGGAGCCAACAGCTGGAGGAGAAAAGTTTTAGAGTTTTCTTTTGGATTGCAGGGGAGGAGAGAGGGAAGACATCCAGCCCAAAAATCAATTGGTAATTAGTGACATGTTCATAATCCTTTGATCTATTGATGCAAGGCTTTCATATTCAATCGTGGAATAATACTCTAAAGAATGAGATTGTTCCATATATACGGTATATATACCAATCTTAGTAGATGGCTCCTAGGAACAAATTCACATCCATAAATCAAATTATATACATATTAATTTACCAATTAGTTAATATGGCACATAAATGAAAGAACCTCCGATGATTAATTGGGTAGGATATAGTAGGTCGAATTATATGTAGCAATAAGAGAAAGATGGATGGTGTTTTCCAATGTCGATCGAGCATGGCCAACATTACACCTTACCTCGCAAACTTGTTATCATCCCTGTGTTTGCAATTAGGTGGGTAAGGAAAAGTCACATGAAATGGCATAACAAACAAACAGGAGTACACGTACAGGTGAGCGATACCCCTTTTGCTAGGTCTAATCAGATCGAATGGAAGCCCCGATTTACGGTTAAAAGTGAGAAATTGGAATGGTTTTTTTTTTTTTTTTTTTTTTTTTTTGAAAAAAATTTAGAAATGTCACGAACTGACACGTCTTGTTTTACTTTGCCCTGTAAACTTTCAATTTGGTTTCATGTTAGTGTTCTTCTCGTCGTTTATTTTGTTATTATGTGAAGGCTTGCTAATTTTCTCATACACTAAGCTTCCAATCATTTGTAGCAGCTAAAGCCAAGATAAGCCTCGCAGTTGTGTGTCTAACAACTGGTCTCCTCATAGTCCAGACCTAACTCTTGATAGGTGACACAAATTGAAAGTTTAGAAAGACTCAAAGCTAAACGAAAGGTTCGGAGGAATATATGCTGATAATATTTTTGAGTAAAGTTAAGAATGAGTGTGACTAAATCAAATGATCATTGACGGCTGAATATTTTTCATTTCGGACCAAAAATTGGGACTTGGTTATGGAAAATGTCAAATACATGCTAGCTATGACCAGGCCATCACATCAACAAATTATTGGTCACTAAATAGTGATCAAGAGCTCCCTGTATTATAAATATACTCGTTAAGGAGCTGCATATATGGCTGGACAATATGGCAGACAAAGTTATACTTCGAATTAGCTTATTAGCAAACCATCAACGAACTCAAATCCAAATTTTAATATATTGATTAAACCAGAAAAGTTCTGTACTTGTATGCTATTTTTTCTCGGGAAATTATTAAATTGGGTTATAGATTGACATCATATATGGTTCATGTGGGAAATGGGGATATATGTATTCTCTCATTCCACCAGGACCAACTACTTTTTCTATTTCGTAAACCCCTTGTTATCTAGATTTAGGGATATATATATGTAACTAATTACTAAGCATTCCAATTTAAGAAACTAAATTCAAATAATTATTAGAAACAAACATTAAATGAAGTTTGACCTATACTTTACATAAAATTAAATAAATAATTAAGAGTAATAAATAAATAAAATTCTTCTTCAAAAAAAAAAAAAAAAAAAAACCATGCGGTTAATTGTTCTAGTAGATAGGACCTGCCAAGGCGGGCGTAAATTGTGGTGATCTCGAGGTTGCGTGGTTTGAAGAGCGCCCGGACTTATTAGCAAATATTTGGATGGATGGTATTTTTATTCCAAGTTTTGTAATGGTGACCACTTTTTTCTTTGAGGCCGGATTAACGTCCGACGAATTTTTTTCCAAAAGTTCACTTCTTTTTTTATTTCTATCGTATTGTACGAATTATTTGCGTCTTTAAATATAAAGAAAAGTAATGAAAAGAGCTTCAAATTTTTGTTTTTTAACAAAAAAATTATCTAATAACTTTATTTAATGATCAGTACAAAAAGAAAAAAAAACAAAAAATATAAACATGTGTGCCGTTAAGTTTCATAAACAATGTATTACCGTTAAATTTCATAAACAGTGTAGTACCGTTAAGTTTCATAAACAATGTAGTAAGTTTCATAAACAGTGTAGTAAATTTCATAAACAATGCAGTACCGTTAAGTTTCATAAATAGTGTAGTAAGTTTCATAAGCAGTATGTGTAAGGACGCGTGGGTCCCGCTTTTCATTTTTTTTTTTTTTTTTTTTAAATATTAAAATTATGTTTTTTTCATTAAAATTTAAGTTCTTGTCATTTTTATTAAAGTTTAAGAGTTTTTCATTAAAATTTAAGACTTTTTCATTAAATAAAGTTATAACATTATTTTTAGTTAAAATAAACTTAACTCAAACTCTTTTTATAAAAGTTCCCTCAAATATAGTGTACTCTTTATAAAAGTTCCCATAATTTATTTTATTTCTCTATTGTTTACATGTATACATTTTGTAAATATTTTAACCTAAAGGGAGGTGTGCTAGCAAAGCCGCTTAGCCAAACGTCACATTCACACCATTAATAATCGCTTTCAGAAAGTAACCTTTCCCTTCTCTCCCTCCCTATCACCTCTCATCTTTCACAGGCATGAAAAATATATTAATAATAAAAAAAAAAGTAATAAATAATAAATAAAGTGAATGGTTGATGGAGTCTGAGTCAAATGAGTGAATCCCATTTCCCATGTTTTCTCTTTTGCTTCATCTCCATTGCATAACTAGCCAGTGAAAAATATATAAAGTTGTAGAATAATTGCTTTGGAAATTAAAATGACTGAGAAAATGTCGTTTTTTCTTTTATAAATACACACCTCTCATCCCACCTCACTTCCATTTTCTGCATATCTCCTTGTTTAGATTTGTGGAGCTGTGAAAAAATCCCAAAAGGTGGAAAGAAAGAACTCTCTGTTTCTGTCATGATCTTTTTCTTGCCATGTTTCACTGAGCAAAATACTCAAACACCATCTCCTAAATCTTCTTCATTTGCTTCACTTCTTTTAGCCCCATCAATCTTTTTCACCAAGATCATCCAAAACAAATATAAAAAATTCAAACTTTAGTTCCATCAAATCTCTTCAGCTCACAATTTCTTGAAGTTGGGATTGCTAGCTTAATTAGTTACTTCATTATAGTTTAAGCTCCCTAGTTGTTGTAGTTGAATTGCACCAAGTTTTCATAATTTCATTTGTTTCTGCAAGTTTCAAACTTTTTGTTGGTGATCTAGAATATAGTAATTAATTAAAGTTCTGGGGTGTTTTTTTTTTTTTTTTTTTAATTAGGAAGGTGCTTAATTGATTGATCTCTTTGTTCTTATTGATTCAGCTTCCAACTATGGCCTATGAAAGCAAATCCTTGTCCATGGACTCTCCCCAGAGAAAATTGGGTAGGGGAAAGATCGAGATTAAGCGGATCGAAAACACGACAAATCGTCAAGTGACCTTCTGCAAGAGGCGCAATGGGTTGCTTAAGAAGGCCTATGAACTCTCTGTGCTCTGTGATGCTGAGGTTGCTCTCATAGTCTTCTCTAACCGTGGCCGCCTCTATGAGTATGCCAACAATAGGTAATATTATTGCTTCAATTTACTTGCAAAATTTTAGTTCTTCGTTTAATTTTTTAATGAAAGAATTTTAGAAAATATTTCAGACCCAAGTTTTGTATATTTTAAATTTACCTTTTAATATAAGTTCTTTGTTCTTGTTAAAGTTCTTTTCTTTTTCTTTCTTCTTTTGGGCAAATTTTGGTCACAAATTTAGCATTTCAAAAAATTATTGGTGTTTCAGTCCTCAAGATATTTGCTTCTGTGAGATAGATCTTTGAGTGGATTTAATCAGGAAGAACATAATCATTGTTATGCTACTCAGTTGAGTTGAGATTGAGTTCTCTCTCTCTCTCTCTCTCTCTCTCTCTCTCTCTCTTGTTCTCTCTATCTCTCTATATAACTTATAAGATTCACTTGTCTGTCTTTCTTGTGTTTTGTTTTTTTTCCTTGTATGTGCTTTTGTTGGGCATTTTTTTTAATTTAATTTTTCTTTTCTGTTTATGATCATTTTCTTAGCTCTTGGTTTGGTGGAAACATAGATCTGGTGTAATAGATAGAAAAAAGTAGTGGTTTTGGGAATGTATGCAGGCTTCTGAGATCAGCTCCTTACCCTCCCTCCCTCCATTGCTGTTAATTTTCTGTTCCCCTTTCTCTTTTTAATCTCTCTCTCTCTCTCTCTCTCTCTCTCTCTACATGACTCTCTATGTCATCTATGAAGCTAAGCAGGCCCTTAACACACAAGCTGTCATGCCCCCATTAGCCAAGCCCCCCATCTCTTTGACACTTCCTTAATAGCACGTCAGTTGTAGACATCACGAACGTAAAGTACAATTTAAATATAAAAAAAGAATTAAATAAATGTATTGACAGGACCTCTCTGCAAAATAAGCACAAATTAGGGTTCCAAGACACCCAAATGTGTTTTGCTTGAAATATGAAACAAACTTCCCTGTAGATCCATATCTGGCTACAGCCACCAAAACCCAGAAGCTAAAATTCCCCAAATCTCAATTTCACCACGTGGAATTTCCCACAGAAAATTAAAAACCCTAATTTCCCAGATTAGGGTTCATAAGGAACAACATTGGGTAATCAATTTGTCCAAAGATTTGTGGTGGGTAACCCTTATCGAGTGAAGGAGACATTTTTTCCACAGCCAATCAAAACCCAAGTGTCAAAATGTCAACTTTTTCCTTAAATTTGACATTTTTTGGGAATGGGATGTGGTCTAGTTAGGGTTAAGTTCTGGGTTTTTTTTGTTTCGTTTTTTCTACTTTGTCTTTGGTTAATAGAATCTTTGGTCACGTCACACAAGATTTTTTGGTTCTTGACTTCTGACAAAAGGCGTTTGTATCATGATTCCTACACTGTCCTCTCTTCCCCTTTTCCCAGTTCTTCAACCCTAAATTTTTAACCTTGCTGGTTAATTTTTTTCTACTTGGATTGGATCTCTCAAAGTAATTTCTTTCATAATTTATTTTTCCAAATTATTGGGGAGAGATAGTGTGCGTGTGTGTGTGAGAGAGAGAGATCATAGCTCAACTGGGTCATCAAAATTATGGCATCATAGAATGGTTATTGCATTTGCGGAAGATCTTGCATAGATATATTTATGCAAATTTTATTGAGTGTTTGAGAGATACAGTGAAACAGAAACAACGTACGACAACTGCGAGCCAATGGGAAACGTCTGAGCGTTTGGCTTATATGTCAGCTGCCTTCTCTGCTGCTGAAAACAGACGGTTTTGATGTTCTCATCAGAGGTTCAGTCTTTCAGACAGAAAATAATAATAATTTTTTAGAGTGTTTCTATCCACAAATATCCATTTACTTTTTATACATATCTTTCAATTTTAAAAATTTATTTACATTTTATACATATTTTTTTTATTTTTAACCGTTGAATTAAAAAAATTAAAAAGAACTAAAAAACAGAAAAATAGAGAGTGAGGGATGTAAAAAAGGGGTGTGGTGTAAAAATACACAAGGTACTCGAGGTGGGTAAAAAGGTGAACTCCGGGCAATATCCCTTGTGTAATGAGTGGCAAGACGCACGGCCCTTAATCTAGTTGAACCAATCATATTGGGGAGCTGTGCCACCGTGGCACAGGGAACCAATCACAAGCTCGACGATTTTAAGGAATCGGTATGCATAGGAAACCGTGAGTCTTTATTTTTTAAGAAATGAATGATCTTTTGTATTTATTTGTATAATTATGATGTTGATATATGGTTTTGTATTCACATCCGTCAGTTGAGAGACTGATTGAAATAGGTCAGCAGGTCTAACTGAGAGAACTGAGTTTTCCTTTTGGTGTCAAGGAACTGAGATTTGATTTAGTAATTAGACTCAGTTAACTGAAAGAGTTTGTTCATTTGACCGTTAGTAAATTGCCTTATAATTCAAATTTAGTCATAAAATCTCAGATTAAGTCAATAGGATTAGCACTTAATGGTATGTGATGGCATGTGTGCCTAAGGAAATGAATAGAACTAGGCAGAAAGGCTAGAGCTTGGGGAAAGAAATTCAAATTTTAGCACAGGCCGATTCTGACTCAGAAATTCTGCTGAGGATAAGCAGGCATTTTGCAGAAATTCTGCTGTGGTTGGGAACTCCCTTTACATGTTGTGTTCTTCTGTAAATTGACATGAACATCAGCAGCTTTATATATAATTAACCCAAGCGTTTATATCAAGTTAATTAAAATGCACTAATTTTCGTGCTCAATCATTTTTCTAGAAACTATTTGTGAAGAGAGCTCCACTTATAATTGCAAGCACCAAGAGATGACAAGAGAACCCAATTAGAACTGTTGGTTAAACTGAGATTGGAACCCCTACATGTATAAAATGCTTCATTACTTTGGATCAGAGAAGCTATTAATTAAGTTTCTTTTGTATAGTTATCCCCAAGATGTTAATTAGTTGAGAAAAATATTCAAAGGGGTAAAGGTTGAAAAAATAAAAATGTAAAGCCTTCCATTACTTCAAGCAACTTACTACTTTTTTTTATAATTTATTATTATTAAGGGGAGAGGAAAGAATTTGAAACTATTATAATAATGTAGAGAGAGAATTTCGAACCCGAGATGCAAACGTATAAGAAACCCAACACACTATATTGAACCACATGCAACGACTTACTACCTAAGGCAACAGAAAATGGTAGCATCTTATTGTTTCCTAACCTTTTGCTTTCTTTTGCCAATTCTCAAATTTGAGACCTCTTTAAACATTGGAAAAAAAAATATCATGACTAAAGAACTAGTTGGTAGTTCCACTCCACACCATGTTCTTGAAGCTTACCATCTTATCTCCCTAGATGCTTTAAGATAAAGGTTGATTAATTAAGATCTTGTTCTTTAGTTTCACAGTATTTTTAGGGTAGAAAAGGTTTAGGAACTTATTTCATACCCGTTCATGTTTGAAAGTATGATCTGATAAGCTAGACAGAGAACCAATCTTTTGCTAGGTAGCTTTCCTCAGGGTATGCCTTTCATATATATTAACTGTCACAATTTTTCAGACCGTATATTTCTTAACATTATTAAAGTGTGATGCATAAGCAATGCTATAGTATATATATGTAGCTTGCTTATAATTTGAGGATTTGGTACTTGCATTAATTTATATTGGTGTTTTTTGCTTTTGAGCACTGGTTCCATACATATTGGTTGGACTATGGGTTTGTTTGGTGTTTAAGTTAAATTGGATTTGATAACTCACCATATTGAAGGTGTGTTAAATGAAGAAATGAAGAATTTTGTCCAAGTTCAAGGTAGAAGGTAGATTACTCATGAAAAAAACTTACCCCTTTCAATCTCCTCAAAATGGTAGGGTTAAAAGAGAAAATTTTCTTCGCGTCTAATCCCTCTCTTTTTTTTTTTTTTTTTTTTGGATCAAACATCTAATCCCTTCAAATCCCCTTAAAATGAAAAATTAGTTACCTCTCTCTACCTTCAACATACTTCAATTTTATGAGTTGTCCAATCCAATCTAATCTAATCTTAGTGACAAAAAGAGAATGTCTAACATGGGGTATCAACGCATGAAGGTCTTTTCTGGTAGCTAAAAGTGTTATTAATTTATCACTTTAGTCGAATCCTCCTCATATTTCAGTGGTCCCTACATATATAGATTCATATATTAATACTATGAGTGCATACAATGCAGTGTTAAAGGAACAATTGAGAGGTACAAGAAGGCATGTGCAGATTCTTCAAATACTGGATCAGTTTCTGAAGCTAGTACTCAGGTACACTTACCCTGATTGTAGGTATTATTTGGCAGAAAAGTTCATAATTTTGGAGTTTGATTCTAAAAGTTAGATTCAGTTTTTTTTGGGATTTCATTGTCATTTTTATTTGATATCATCTAGGGGACCATGAAATATGAAGTCTTGAACTACTCAGACATTGATTTCAAGACTAGTTATGTAGGTCTTGAACAAAGCCAATCCATGACCAAGACAAGTCTTTTTTTCCTTTTTGGATGTCTTTATCAAACTTTAGGCTATATTATTTAATCAATCAATATTTCCAATATAAATCCTGGAACTTGGGTGAGCATTCAAGATCCATTTTAAATTCTCTGTTCATTCACATTGCAACCAAAGATACCGGTAAAGCGAAAGCTTTTTTACAAGAATATGCTTTGATAATTGTAGTTAATCTGTTATCTTGATTAATATAATTGCCTTAAAAGAGTGGTTTCACACTCTCATATTTGATACAAAGATATCAAGTTCTCAGGGAACTAACAGTTAATGAAATTGTGTAAGGTTTATTTTTCCTAACTTGTAATTCATGATAGGTATATGGAGCCGTAATTATAATAATTATGTGGCTGTGTGCGTGTGTGTGTGTATTACACACATATATATACACATATACGAAACTTTTCTTATATTTACACATTATGTATGTATTAACGTATAAAGCCCTAATTAAGAAGCAAACATGTGAAGGTGTACGTACCTGTGATATCTTAAAGCATGCATCCTGTTAAAGCAGTGTTTGTATGAATTTTTATCACAGTTTTAATGTTCAAATGTTTTAACCTATTGCTTTATTGATGTAAATCTCAGTACTACCAGCAAGAAGCTGCGAAATTGCGTGCGCAGATAGTGAAATTGCAGAATGACAACCGGTAATATTCTTAGAGACATTTAACCCTAGCTATACCATAAGCTTGGCAGCCTTTTCCTTGACAATATATGAATGTTGTTTCCAGGAATATGATGGGTGATGCATTGAGTAGTATGTGTGTCAAGGACCTGAAGAGCCTGGAGAATAAACTGGAGAAAGGAATTAGCAGAATCCGATCCAAAAAGGTATCTAATGAAGCTATTGATCCCTTTTTTTTTTTTTTTTTTTTATTAATTTTTTTTTTTTATGATTTTCGCGATCTGAACTGTCTGTTGTGATCATATTTCTAGCTTTTGCATAGCCATTGACACGTTTTTCTTTTCTTTCTTTCAAATCTTGAACTCTTTTCAGAATGAGCTCTTGTTTGCCGAAATTGAGTACATGCAGAAAAGGGTACACCACTTCAACTCAGTTTGCTCATTTTACAAAATTACTTTTTCTTATGACACACACACATGAAACCTTCATGGGAAGGGATCCCCTTTTTTTTTTTTATAAAAATAGGAATTAGTTGTAGGGTCAACACCACATCAAACTTTAACGATCCGAACCATCTATTTTTCATGTTACACCTCATAGATCATCCTTGCAAAATATTAGCCAAATCCGAAATGTTTAAGATATCTAATTGAGTTCAAAGAAATTAATGAATACTTTATTATATAAGAAACAATGAAATTTTATCTTGATAATTAAATAAGCAAATGGTTTCAGATTGAATTGAATTTTTGTAAGGATAATCTATGAATCAAGACTTACAAAATAGACAGTTCGGATCGTTAAAGTTCGATATGGAGTGGGCCCCACGCCTAATCCCTATTTTTTTTTTAAATGGGGATTCCTTTGCATAAAGGGTCTATATATACATACATACATACATAGATACATATATATATATATATATACACACACACACGCTTTATTTCTGAACATATTGTAAATGTGTTTCATCTGCATTTGGAAAGCTGTAGGCCGGCAGCAAACTGTCTTAATCAACTTAATCAGTACACGCATGGTAGAAAACATGATAATCTGCAATTCATTGTTATAAATCATCATTCTTTTAATGAATTGAAAACTAATATTTTTCAAGATTACTGGTGAAAATTTGATTTATACTTCAAAAATTTTGTTAGGTTTTTCTTTCGATTTTTAAGAGACGCCTCTCACCGTTCTTATAGCTTCTATGTTGACTAACAGTGAGTTCTTAGTCTTTGATGTTAGTAACGAGCATTAATAATAGTTGACGATTTTCACACTCCTATATATGTTATATATCTACCTTGGACTCCCCTCTCTTAGTTTTGTGCTTTGGTAATTTAGTAAACAAAGGGGAAATTAGAAAAACAAAGGGAGTGCGAATGGTGAATTATCGCAACAAGTTGTACGTTCGTACTATTGAAATCATCATATAACTAATATGAGTGTTCTACTCATCAAACTGATATTTTTTGGTTTCATTATTGTCAAAATTTTCCTTGCAGGAACTGGACTTGCACAACAATAACCAGCTCCTACGAGCAAAGGCGAGTTCTCTCTCCTTCTCTTTAAAAAATTTGTGTGGTTTTATGTGCTCGTGCGCATATTGTGTTTGTGTTTATGTGAGTATGCAGTACGTATTTAGCTAGAACTCATGGGAAATTATGAATTGGATATATAGATAGCTGAGAATGAGAGGGGCCAGCAGAACATAAATGTAATGGCTGGAGGAGCAAGCTATGAGATCCTGCAGTCTCAGCCATACGACTCTCGGGACTATTTCCAAGTGAACGTGTTACAACCCAATAATCACTACAATCCCCGCCACGATCAGATTTCCCTTCAATTAGTGTAAGTTCATGAAAATCCCAAATTATCAAACACATTTTCACATACTACTATTCACATTGTTTTGATCATCGTTTATTCGTGCGCAGTTAATATATATGCTTGGTCTGCATTGCTTCTGCTGATTTAGTTTATTGTGGTGGGCGTGTATAATAACACCAGATGAATGACCAAGATTGCTTTGGGAATGAAGACCGTTGGTACCAAGTACGTAGGTATACGTACGTATTTTAGTATATGAAAGCGGATTTCTTGTCTGTATGTTTATATTTATGCCTGCAGCAATGTGTACTAAGATTTCTGTGAGAAATTACCCTAACAAGTTCCTCCAACTTACATGTGATTGAATCTTTCATAATGTTGGTTTGAACATATTATATATGTCTGATATATAAATATATCCAAGGCTGCATGGATTATTTATTAATATATGTTTGATTGTGTGATATTTAGTCATGATTATAGGCTGAGTTTAACCAGGTGTGATACATACATACATATATATATATATATATATATATATATATATATCGGATAAGTGTCCAACCGGTCGGAGAACTTGTATGTTCTTCTTGCAGAGTCTATATTGGAGGCCTCAGTAGGATGGAATGAGTCCCATAATACATACTCACTCCTATCCTGGCATGGAAATGGAAAGGAGCACATAGACCTAATTGATTTACCGTACAGCAGCCCGGAATCAATGTTACTAACAGAAATTTAATGTACGAGCTAGGTATTTTAATTTATCTGAGCCGCCCATCGTTTTGGAGTTTCTTTTCCCAACATATGCACATTGGATCTTGCTATTCAACAGTGAGTCGTCTCACATACAAGTTACAAGAGGAACGTCACATATGACGGAATTATGGCATGTAAAACAAGTATTGTAACGAAAAAAATCACAGATGTAAAGAGAACAATATATCCCAAACCAAATGTATACTTGATACCAGAAGAAGTTGAACGTGTCACTAAAGAAGTATTGACATAGATGAACTTTGCATCTTTCAGATCGGTGTTGAGCAATGCGAGTTTCTGGTTAAAAGCACCACTAGCAAATGGTATATCTGATACTCCAACCAGGGCAACCTTCCTTACTCCATATTTGTGCATAGTCTTTAGTTAAAAGCAACATAAACAAATAACTAATCAATTAAAAACACTTCATTACGATCAATAACGTTTGTGATTATGTTTGACCGGAAAAAATGTGTTTGTGCTCAAGAAAGCGCTTCTTTCATCTTCTTCTTCAGGAATAAGCACTTACAGAAACACCTTCAGCAAAATTGTTTATGAGTAGATGTGCTTTCATACAGAAGCAGTCCCGCACGGCCACTAATCAATTAGAAAATTTATCACTACTTACTAACCATGATTTTGTTGGAATTTTTTAGACCGACGCCCCCTCACGTATAACCCCATTTAGTGGTTCACACGTGGAGATCCACACATCGGAAAGTCTCTTTTAAAGATGTGACTCTTAAGAACTCAAAGGCCGGCTCTATGTTAAGAGTCCAAGGTTGTTTTCAAGCCCACACTTCCTGGTGACAAGCTTTTGGCTTGCACAGGCCCGTAACCGTGGGCTCTGATACCGTGTGTGGGGTTTTACCACAAAAAGCCTCAGTATTAGTTAGAGTGGAGTAATCCTATTTAAAGTCATTGTTTTTCTTTACCCCTATCAAGGACTGCTAACACGCTCCCTCACGTGTAACCCCATTTAGTGGTTCACACGTGAAGATCCACACATCGAAAAGTCTCTTTTCAAGATGTGACTCTTAAGAACTCAAAAGCCAGCTCTATGTTAAGAGTCCAAGGTTGTTTCCAAGCCCACACTTCCTCGTGACAAGTGTTTGGCTTGCACAGGCCCATAACCGTGGACTCTGATACCATGTTAGAATACACCGATACTGTCCCCAACTTTACCACCTGCCCAATCCGTCAGGTGTGAGGTTTTACCACAAAAGACCTCATTATTAATTAGAGTGGGGTAATCCTATTTAAAGTCATTGTTTTTCTTTACCCCACTGACATGGGACTGCTAACAGATTTGGCTGGAATATTGTTCAACAAGAACTGCAGTATATTGTTCAAGGGTATATATGAGACTGGTGTTAAAAAACAGAGGCTGGAAGTAACTGTTAATGTAATCACTGCTACCCTGAAACCAAAGCGTACTCTTCTAAGACTTTGCTCATTTATAAGATACAATCTTATTAAACATTATAGTGTTCTCAACATGTTTGAGAAGTTTTTTTTTATTTTTTATTTTTTATTTTTTATTTTTTATTATATCAATGCGTTATTACCAATTCATTGGCAAGCAATTTACTTGATTCTTGTGGCTGATATTGAGGACTAAGAGGTGTGGTTTTAGAATTACGCTACTTCCCCATGCACAAATATTTTCGAAACCAAAGAAAACGAGACTAAGAGATGCCATGCGCTGATGCGCAAAGGCAAAGGCATACGGGAGTTAGGGTACGTACTCTTAGACTTTTGCTTGAGGCTGGTATGAAATCGTTAATTTATGTAGTTCTTTTAGAAACACGATTAACAGGTCCATCAGCCTATATCTTATACTTACATCAATCTCTCCCACGGAAATGGGTACAAAATACTTAGAATGCTTAGTTCAACCTTATCAATCATGCTATTAATGGAAGAGGGAGATTTGAACTTAGAAACTTCTTTCAACATTGGAAAGAAATATACATCGCCAAGTGAAGAACTAGTTCATAGAAGCGTTTAATCAATGAAAGAAAAAGATTCGTAGAATTGAATTGGAGTCACGTTTGGACTAATATATTAGGAGCTTAATTTCATGCCAAATTGGCAAAAAAATACATAATTATATTTACAATTATAGTATACTCTTCCTAGTTCAATCTTGTAAATGTCACGTAGCGATTAGTTTATTAATCTTTATGTACACGAGGAAGACTAATTTCAATGTAAAATCTAATTTCTTGGCTACCCATGGTTATAGCCTAAGCTGAATTAGGTGACTAAGATTCATTGGATAAGTGTCCGACGAATTAGAAGAATTGTATGTCTTTCTTGCGGTGATGAGATTAGAAGCTTCAGTAGGATGGAATAAATCCCAGAACATATACTCACTTCTATTCTGGCATGGAGCTTTGGAAGGAAGACATTGGCCAGATTCATCTACTTGACAACAGTTTGTTTTGGTCACCTTGAATCCTGAAATATGAAAACAATACAAATTAATATAACACTTTAACTTGTTCTATTTATGAAAATATGGTATGTTTCAAAAAGAAGTTTCTACAGCCCCTTGCTAGTTTAACACTATCCGGGTACCGATGGAGATATAGCGACTCTTGCTCGTTTATCATTGTGCTAGGGCCACACAGTGCGCCACTTACATGTGACGACCTAGTTTTAGCGCAATTTCATTTCGTTAAAGTGAACATTATCGGGAGTTTTTCGTTAAAGTTCCCTACAAATAAACCAAACAACTACAAGGATGTTTTATCCTATGGTTTCTAGGCTAGATCTAAAAGAATATATGATAGGAACAAACAACTATAACAAGCACACAAAAGATATATATGGTGAACTGCCAATTTAGTCCTTGAAATATCACCTGAGTGAAATGTTAAGGGCTTATAAGCGAGAAAATGATGGTATTACATTCTAAAGTGTATGAAGTGACTTAGGTTGATGAAAAATTGAATAAAATAGCTTTGAAATAATAATAGGGATGAAATTAGCAATTTTTAATGAATGTAGGGACTTATTTTACCAAAAAAAATAATTTAGGGACCTAATTTTCATTAAGGTGATAGTTTATGGGCTAAATCGGCCCTTCACCCGTATATATATATATATATATATATATATATTGAGAGAGAGAGAGAGAGAGAGAGAGAGAGAGAGAGAGAGAGAGAGAGAGAGAGAGAGAGAGAGAGAGAGAGAGAGAGAGAGAGAGAGAGAGAAGATATGCAAGACCTAGTATGTCCACAGTGGTGCGGCCATTGCAAAATCTTCCAGTTGGTTCACCGGGAAAATCAATCCCGTCGGGCTTGTAGTTAACTATAGCAGATGTCGGAAGGAGGTTATTATTGCCATTGTCCGCCAATGAATCGCCAAAAATGAAGAAACAAGGTACTTGCGGCTTTCCATAAACAGGAGGAGATTGTGATAACATTGAAACCACCAAAACAACAATACTCATTACGAAATAAATTGCTGCTTCTTTTGCCATTGTGAAAGAAGGTGGTAGTAGTAGTAGGATACAGAGAGTATATATATTACCAGAACAAATCACGATGTGAAGAAAATGGAAAAGGGGGGAGAATATATATAGAGGGGCTTGGAGATGTTACATACGTGTGTAGCCAAAGGGAGTATTAGAGGACCCAATCTACTTATAGTCCAGAATCAAAATCGATTAGTTTTCCAATTAAGGGTTAATTAGGCTCCACGTTTAAGGCCTCACTGCCAAGGAAATTCAAAAGTGAAATAGTGAATACGTTGGACTTGAGGTTAATGAAGGACTGATCACATATTTTCTCATTTGGAAATGATGAGAAATGGTATTAAGATTATTTTGATTAGGAGGAATATCTTTTGCATTCATTCTCTCCTCAATTTCTATTTTACAAATTCACTACTTATTTCATTCTAAATATGTAAACGTGTAATTGATTGACTTATTTCAAACAAAGTGCTACTATGCCCACTCCATACTTTCATGTTTCCCACCTCATATTATATTTTCACCCTTCATAAAAAGTTTAAAAAATCAAACACTGTCTTCTCACCCATTATATTTTTAAAATATCCCTAACAACTTTAAGTTACAAATAAAATAAATATAAAGAATGATTGAATCTTGGAGATATTAGGAAAATGGAATAGTCAAGAACGTCCTCGCCCAACCTAGCCGAAAGCAACCACAACTAGACACCACACATGGTTAATAAGTGGGCAGAGAATTAAGACTATGGGGTGGGCACATATCAACACTCCTTCAATGTAACAACCCGTCCTGATTATTTAAACGGATTTTGAATCGAGAGGGTATTGTAGTAATTTTATTTGGAAATTGGGCTAGATATTTTATTTGTGCTTTTGGGTCTTACAGTGTGTGCCACATAGGGCCCAATTTCTTTTGGTTGTCCCCCGACCCTTTTTTCTTTTCTTCTTCTCGGTCCTATGAGCCCTCTTTCTAGTGGTCTCTCTCATAGCCCACTCTCCCTCTCATCTTCTTCTCCCCGAGTAGTGCACACACGGCTCCACACCCACACACTAACCTTCTCTCCCTAGGACCTCCTCACCTCCCTCGTTCCTTTTCTCCCTTTGCAATTGGGACGGTAACCCCATGAAAGCCGGTGCAAAACAGGGGGAAAATCCGGCGAGTTTCACCGTTCTTGACATTGGTAAGCTTCGGGACTCTCTTTAACCTTCCTTGTAGATTGAACAAACTCTAGTTAGGACTCATTTTAGGTGTTTGGTGAAGGTTTATAGTGAAAAGACCACGGGAAGGCTAAAACCAGTCTCCGACGAGAACCTGTGAGTTTCAGAGTGTTTTCCGGCCAACTCCGGCCACCATACATCATGAAAGTGCTACAAACTTCTTCCTTATCTCACAGGCTTCATTTTGATGTATAGTGTTGCAATGTTTGGTTGAGAATTGAGTTGACCAAAGCTGGGGAAGCTCCGACGTCCATTTTTCGTTGAAACCAGGCCTTTGGGCCATGCTAACCTAGGACCTAAAACCCATTGTCCTTGGGCCGGGCTATTAATCCCAAACCTGAAATCCTTTAGCCCAACTATAGGCCCAACTCAAAGACCCAGGCCCAAATACGAACCAAATGAAACCAGGACCTTGGGCCACAGAACCCGACCCAAAGTCTAGGCCCAGAACTGGCTGACCGGCCCAACCCAAATCGGAGGAACATTCTGTGGAATATTCTTATGTTGACTTTTTGTTGACTTTTCCAAAATTTATCCAGGACCCTTCTTAGGGTAATTCGACGTTCTGAATCCGTTTTTACGTCTGTTTTCCCAAATTCAATCATTTTAATATAGCTTTATTAATTGGACCCTTTATGTGCTTAGGTGCATTTATTGTGACATTTTTGGCTTCGCTAGTTTGCGTGGCTTTTCGACGGCGAAGTATATGTGAGTGGACCCCTTCTAAAATGCATGTTTTAGTAGTAGAAATGCATGCATGAAAAACATGATTTAATGGTTACGTTTTACGAAACATTTTATGAGTAAATTAGATTTACACTTTATGATTATCATGTTTTACTGAGAATATTTTAGAATATTATACTTTGTCGAATTTATGTTCTTTGTAGTATATATGATGGATGACTATATACTATTTATGGACATGTTTTTATACTCTTTGTAGTATATATGATGGATGACTATATACTATGAAGATGTTTTGAGATATGTTTATTTATGTTGGAAATATTATATTCAATGTTTTTGTGTTTATCTAGTAGTCACTAATATTCTGCCTACGGGCGATGATACTTATTGGCCTACGGGTCGAATGAAGATTTATATATTTGGCCTACGGGTCGAGTGATGTAGGGGCCTATGGGTCGATTATTATATCACTATTCAGCATACTATATACGATATATGTTCTGAGAAAGGTTTTATGGCATGCTAAGGTTTTCGGAAAACCTATTCCATATTATGCTATGAGTTTTCATAAAACTTTGGGGGTTAGTACATTATTGAATAACTATTTCAGTATTTTATATATATATATATATATATATATCAATTTGGTCCACTCATGTTTTGTTTTGCGCCCCCTCAGGACTTAGAATTGAAACGTACAATCTCACCGTCAAGGCGCTTCTGCATCGGCATCTTTAAGTCCTCTCAGTGTAGGACCCATCCTTTTGTTGATTCAATTTTATATTATTCTTTTCTAGTTTCTTGGATTAGTTGTATGCTCTAAACACGTTCCTCAATTGCATAAACGTTGTATTTAAATTTATAAGTATTGTTTATATTTATTATTTCTCATGCATCCTAATATGGCTTCATTACCTTCGGGTGTTGGCCAGCACGTGCCTACCTTAGTGTTTAGAGAATATCAAGGTTGGGCGTGTCATTCAAAAATTCATGCATCCTTTTAAATTGGCCAATAAGCTATTACCCAAGGACCTTTTAATATCTCTCAAGATAAAAGTTCAATTACAAAAAGAGAATGTTGGAACCTAAGACATCCAATGAGAATGAAGAATAAGGCAAGATAAATTACACATAAAGGCTTGGTCGTTGAATTACAATCGTTGCCTTACTCTCTTTTTGTGTGACATGGGTGGAAAAAAAAAAAAAAAAAAGATCCTCAAAGTAAAGTTGTCAAGCAAATGGTGCTTTATTGTAGTAGCGAAAAGTAACCATGTCTATACACCTTAGTGCCGGTTCTATCCCGGCTCCAGCCCACCTCCCCGTAACAAATAACAATTTAATCCAGTAATATTATCGTTTGTCCAAAAAAAAAAAAAGTAAAGTCATCGAACTACACATTTGAGGCTTGTATTATTGGTCCTTTTTTTTCACATAAAGTGATAGAAATTTATTAAATTCGACCATTCGTTACACCCTATCTATGAGAACGTCCATTTCTACTCACATAAGAAGACATGGAGTAAGCGGCTCCGTTGCATTGAGTCATTGATGAGGAGCATGAAAAAACTCAACTTGACTCCAATTATTTAGCCATATGCAGAATATAGAAAGTAATGCCATAAGCGGTTGTATCTATTTCAAATTCTCCTCTCAACATTCTCACAAGATTGGAAGAGATCTTCCTAAATCCCTCTTTTACGCCTCTCGCCCCACACCTCCCAGCGATGACTTGGATGACTGCCGCTAAGCTTGACACTTAGAGGAGTCCTCCGAGGAATCTTCCTAAACTCCGTGAAGGGTATGCGTCTTTCTAAAATATTGAGGTTTTAACTGTAGAAAGCTGTCATTTAGTATTATGGTCTAGTGATATTCCTCTTTATTTATAAGTGAGATGTCTTAGGTTCGAATCTCACTAAAGACGAATTTAAACCACATTATTGCTATGCTAACCCATCCCCCTCCCTTTGGTATATGTAATATCGTTTGTTCAAAAAAAAAAAAAAAAAAAAAAACTATGGGAAGCCCTAGTTTATAATGCAACTAAATTCTATAAAATAAAATAAAATAAACCTTTGATGCAAATAATGTGGGACGTCCCATTCTTTAACACACCTACTCACATCAAACCAATCTACTATACGATTGAAGAGCCAAATACATTTGGTTTAATACATTAAGAGCTATTATGCCGTATCAATCGAAAACTGAACCCTGCCATATATGTGATTATTCCTATGTAATATCATGTAACATTTTGTTGATCACTTTCCATGTGAATTTTATTTTCTTGGCTTCTAAAATAATCCATTATCATAGGCTAAGCTGAACTAGGTGACTGATATCCATCGGGTAAGTGTCCGACGGGTCGAATTCTGTGTAAGTTCTTGCTGCAGTGATGACATTCAAGGCCTCTGTAGGATGAAATTCGTCCCAGAACACGTACTCACTCCTATTCTGGCATGGAGTTTGCCCTTCAGCACATAGACCAAAACTATTTACTGGGCAGCAACCAACATTCACAACCTTGAATCCTGAAATTCGATGAACAAAATAGATTAATGTCACTTATTAATCATATAAAATGATTTTAATTAGTCCCCAAAATTATAAACTTGTACCAGCAGCTGTAGGGTCTCCTGAGCCCATTCCAAAGCTGTTGACATAGATGAATTTTGCATCGGTCAAATCGGTGTTGAGCTGATCGACCAGAGATACAAGATTTTGGTTAAATATTTGGGCGGCACTGTTCAGTTTATCAACACACGCGGACCCATTTGTACCAAACGCTGAAATTGCACGTGGAGTGCATCCAATTAAGCCAATTCCAATCAATGCTACCTTCCTTGCTCCACTCTCGTACAAACTCTTTAAAAACAGTATGAAACATATTAACAAACATTTTTTTAATCAAATTTATGGGAAATGTTATTTAAAGGTCTAGTTTGTCATTCTGCACATTTTAAGAAGATTTAAACGTCACGGGGCTGGCTAGAATGCAAAATGACAAACTGAGAATCAATAACAGGGTTAGGAGTCACAAAAGATATGGAAAAGTAAACAATTACAAACCATGATTTGGCGAGAATATTGTTGAACGAGAACAGTGGCATATTGCTCAGGGGTGTATAGGCGACTGGTGGGATAAAGTTCAGGCAAGAAGTAGTTATTAATGTAGTCATTGCTACCCATTCCGACTGAATATAAGCATTTATTCAAGTACTGCCCAGCTGATCGTTTACTTCTCAGAATAGAAGCAATGCGTGAGGCTGTGAATTTGTGATTCAGTAGCTGCTGATCTAAGCTGATAACAGCTCCCTGCAAATGCAAGGAAAGGTTCACTTTAATTAATACTAATTAAATTTTGCATATGGACAATATTACAGTATAAGTCATGCTTATTGTGATTAATTAGTAAATTTACCTGTTGGTATGAAGTTTCTGCTCGAATTCCTCCTCCGCCTGATGCATAATTCAAACCTTTTAATATTTCTGGGCCTCTGGCAGTTGCATATGGTGGGATGGGATTCTCAAAACCCAAAAGTTGAGCTGAAATTAGGGTAAACTTTTTCTAATCAGCTTCATTAATTTTTTTGTGCATGCCTTGCAACCCATACATCTAATAGATGGGTTAACATATATAGATACCTTATATATAAATACACAAATGAATAGAGAACATAAAAAAGAAAAATTAAAACACACGCACAAGAATTTTCATCTTCTGCATGGCCCTAATTAATCAAGTTGGTAGCTAGCCAATTAGTTGTGTTTACTAAATTAAGGATCAATACACGTAAACAAAAGGGAGGGGGCCGGAGAGTGTTTGAATCCAGGATTGAAGAGGAAAACCCTGTTTACCAGGTATCAAGCCAATTGGATTGAATTTACCAAATCAAGCCTACAACTCAAGCTTTACTAATTATGTAGTCGCTAGCTAGGATGTATAGGGAGGGCTATGATATGAACAAACAACAACTATGGGCACGTAAAAGAAATTTAAAGGAATAGGAGACGTTAAGACCTAATATGTCAACTGTGGTGCGGCCATTGCAAAACCTTCCTGTTGGTCCGGCGGGATAATCAATCCCGTAGGGATGGTAATTCACTTTGGCAGAGGTCTGGCGGTTGTTATTGTTACCATTGTCGGCCAATGAATCCCCAAAAATGAAAAAACAAGGTACTTGTGGTGCTCCATAAACAAGAGATGACTGTGACAGCTGTAAAATCACCATAACCACAATCATCGTGAACCACATATTCGCCTCATTTGCCATTATTTTAGAAGATAATAGGACACAGAGAGAGAGAGAGAGAGAGAGAGAGAGAGAGAGAGAGAGAGAGAGAGAGGAAATAGGATATGAAGAAATCGAAGGGAGGAGGCAATATTTATAGAGACAAATCGAGGTTTCGAAATGTTACTTTGAATCTATATTAAAAAGTGGTTTCGTGGTTTTGGGCAATGTTGTTTTGTACATACAAAATTAACACATTTGTTGATACACTCTCCAATATAGATGGATTCTACATATAATAGTAGTGCACACCTTTATTAAAGAGTGTCTCAGCAATGTGTCACTTTGTGTGTACAAATAATATTATTGCAGCAAGTGGTTTGTAGATCAGTTAATTAAGAGTGTTTATTCTTGCACTCGAGTTTAATGTTGATTATCTTATCGTTTGTTAAAAAAAAATATTATTGCATTTTTTTATTGTATTATTATTTAGACATGAAAACTAATACACAATTTTTTTCGAGGAAAATGGTAGTTTTATTAATAATCAAGCATTACAATCGTCTAATAAAACATCACGAATAAGGTTTGGAAGTTCCACAAACCAGAAGAAAATTAATGTTCTTGATCAATGAACATATGACGCAACTTAGTACTACGGTCTAGTGATATTCCTTTTCACTTGTAAATGAAAGGTTTTAGGTTCGATTCTCGCCAAAGGGGAATTTGAACCACATTATTACTAGTCCATTGTGAGGCTTAGCCGACTCGCTCAATCCTTTAGTGTTGGTTATATTGTTTGTTGACGAAAAAAAATGAACAGATGGCGTGGGCAAAGGCAATGGGAGAGTTGGGGTAACCATTATAAAATAGGTTTAAATCCTCAATTGCCGGGAATCCGATCATAAAAAGATTTCATTCCCAGTTGAATTAATATTATTCTTCCCCGTGGATATGTTTATTAGAGTTGACTCAAGATTGGGCAAAGAATATTGAAGCTAGCAGCTGGTACAAGTAAGCTACAATCATGGCATAAAACTGAAAGAAGGAATGATGATGTATGCATACAAATTGTTATTGCCAGTCTGTTTCAAGCATGACATATTTTATGCAAGTTTAATAAAAGCACGTGGAAGTTTAAGTACTTTTTCTTTAATTTTTTACCTAAAGATGCTCATTCGTTGATCTTTTATTTTATTTTCTAGAATTTATATACAATATTATATTGATGAAAAAATTACAAAAATCATGCAGTACAAAATTTGCAACTGACTCAGACAGCCAAAAATGAAGGGATAATTAGATGTTGACCATCGACTTGTTTGAGATATCAGTTTTGTCACCCATCAAAAGAATGTGCTGGAGGTCAACTGACCCATGCATAACTGGCAAAGTGCCGTTCACGGTTCATCAAGTAATTTTATTTATGTTAAACCCCAGCTTCCGGAGACAATCCAGAGCAAAAGTCGTCTTAAGAGGAGGAGGAAGGAGGAATTTGAAGCACTTCTGCTTTTCCTTCTTCCCTCTGCTCCACTCGGCTCCCTCTTTTCATTTTTCTAATCTGTTGTATTGAATAATAGCCCATTTTATGGTGACTAAATCTTCCTCTTAGTATGAGTTCCCCATCACTAATTTTTTGTCATTTTTCAATCAAATCCTTTTACCAAAATCCTCTCTCTTAGGTTTATTGGACGTAGTAGATGAGCTAAAATTTTGTGATGTTGGTCTTCTAGATTATACTGCAGCTTTTTTCCGTGTTATATTTTTTTTCTTTTGGCTTTTGTCTTTTGTTCACATCTCATGTTGGTGCGGTTTTTTCTAATGCAACAGGTAGTTAGTGATTTTGTATGCATATTAGCTATTGTAGCGGTCATTATTTATTTTTTAGTTTTGCTGTTTTTCTTCAAAGTTGGGGCTACTTGTATGCAACGAGTGTTCCCTTAAGGGTTTTGTTGGCAATCTTGTGCACAATGTTTTCTATTTGGCGGATCATGAAGTGATTGAATTTCTAGTTGCCTGGATTGAAGTTCATTTGACTTTGGAATTCTATTTGTGTTCTTGTGCTTCTCAATCACACTAAAAAATCTGCCAATATGGTGGTTATTAGATTTGCCAAGTTGGCCTTTTTTATTGTTTTGGAAACCTCTTTGTTTGAGGATCCTTCGTATTTAATTCAGGATATCCTTTTTAAGTAGGTACATTTTCTTAAGATGCTAATAAAACTAGTATTGTTTCACTTAAAAAAAATAAATTTTTACGTCGTTGATGTTAAAAATATTTTGAATTATTTTTTACTAACTGAATTTTTTTAGCTAGTAGTGTATGTTGGAGTCTTGGCAATTCGGAGGAGGACCGGGCGCTTTTGAGCCATATATTAGCGTGTACGAGCTATACAACTTAGGTATATTTGGCACTAATTTATGGGTAATTTACATTTTACCCTTTAGATTTAGAATCCATTTCAATTCCTTACAACATTTTTAAAACATTTCAATTTCATACATTTACTATCATTTTATTTCAATTTCATACATCTGTTAGAAAATCCGTTAAGTAAACCGTTAAGTGATGACGTGGCAAATATGGGATCCACATTTGTGCTAACGTGGCTGCCAAATTTGTGCCACGTGGCAAAAATAATAATTTTTATGCATTAAAAATATTATAATAATCTACCCTTAAAATAAAAAAAACAAAAAAATAAACCCTATCTTCTTCCCCGAGCCCTTCCCATTCTCTGTAACCCAAACACTCCATCCCACCCCAAGCCACCCAAAACCCACCCGTCTCCTACCTCATCACCTCCACCCCTTTTCTCCCTCCCCGACCTTTATCTCCCTGCAGAGTCGACTTGGTTATTCTCTGCCTACACTGCGACGCCAGAATACACGCCGCCACAAGTGAGAACCCCCTTATCAATCCACTCTGACATCCACTCCGTCATCTATCGGTGTCGCAATTTGAGTGAAAACCCTATAATCCAAAGCGGCGTAATCGCCGTTGTCGTTGCTGGCGGAATCAAGGGCGGTCGAGATTTTGGGGTGGTTTATGGCGTCCTTCTAGGGAGGAAGGAGAAACTTGATGGAGTCGGAGGAGGAGATCTTTCCGGTGAGGTAGTCGAGGAGGGGCTTGCATACTGCAATTGGGGAAAGTGACGGAGAGGGAGAAGTTGAGGTTTTGGTGGTGAAGGGAGGGGACGAAGGTCGGGGAGGTGAAGAGGGATGAGAGGGAGAAGGTGGGGTGGGGGGGGGGGTTTGCGGGGAGGTGGGGATGGGGTGGGGGGTTGCGGGGGAGGTAAAGATAGTGGAGGAAAGGGAGAAGATGGGTTATGGGTTTGGTTTGATTTTTTTTTTTTTTTTAACTCTTCTTTGATTAATTATTTTGAAATGCATAAATTTTTTTTTTTGCCACATGGCACAAATGTGGTAGCCACATCAACTCTTAACGGATCAGTGGATGAAAAATGTAACAGATGTAATGACCCGTCCCTAAAAATTATAGTTTTCATAATTTTAAAATGTGAATTTATGAAAATGCCTTTCGAAGTAAATACGTTGACTTTTGTCGACCGCCTTGTTGTGTCATGTAAGATTCATTTTCTTGGCGTATATTCGTAGTACTCATCGCTACGAACGCGTGGGCATAAACGGAACGCAATTTGGAATTATAACCAAGGAGTTATTAACGAACGAAGTCGATGACAACATGGTCAATTGATTATTTTCTGGAATGCTCCAGATTTTTTGGAGCAAAATCTAGAAAGCCACGTGTGTGGCTAAGATTAAAGGAAATGAGAGATGGTCGGTGGAGATGAAAAATAAAGGAGAGAAAGAAGGGAGAGGTGAGGACGACTAGAGAGAAGGGAGAGGGTGAATGACCAATTAGAGAGGAAAGAAAGGAGGGAAAGAAGTGAAAGGGGATACACCGTATCACCCTTGACCCGGTTACACCCAGCCAACCCGCGCGACCCGGTTTTGACCCAAGGCTAATTCCAGCGGTTTTCTTCGATTTTCATACAAATTGTAGCCAACCAACACCACCAATCAACTTGGTGTCATCCCATCTTCCATTCCCACCCAAGTTTAATGGCTATATTGGTCATGATTTCACGGCGAACACTCACGTTGGCTCCGAGGGCACCTATAGCAGTGAATCCGCCATTCCTGCAATGATTTCATGTAATTGCCACCACCACTGTACTTCCCATGAGCTCAGGAAAAATGCCCAATCATTGGTTGGAGCATCGGAATCCATTTGAGGACGAATTAAGAGTCACCCTTTTTAGGGTTTCAGACGAGTTCGGGTGAAATTGGGGCTTTTCCCGACCAAATTGGCCTTAGTCATAATTATGAAAGTTTCTCCACTCATCGAGATCTTCATTCCTATAAAATTTAGGAATTTTTGGAGTTGTTGGATTTTCCGACGAGTCAGGGCGGCTGGCTACCATACGCGGCAGCGTGTGGGGGAAAAGCCCGAGGTCACTCCTTAGGTTTCTCGACGTGCCGAATCTGAATCAGCTATCCATTTCCCCAAATTTTAACATTTTAGTAGAGTTTTACTAAAAGGTCCTTAATTTTCTTTAGGCACGTTGGCGGGAAGCGACATCATCCTCGTTAGTTCGGGTGGTTTTCGGGCAATAAAATCAGTGAGTGAACCCCTTCTAAACTTATATTTTTTTTATAAAATATTAACTTAGCATGCATTTCATACTTCATGCATTGAATATGCTTTATATTCTGTTTTCCAGATTTCTATATTTACTATTTATCGAAATTACGTTTTATTAAAGAGTATGAATTATTGGATTTGCATTTATTGGTTTCTATGGTTTTTTTTAATATAATTTATATTACAAATTTATGAATATGATTTTCCATGGATTTATGAGGCTAGGTTCGAGCTTTCGAGCTTTGATGTTTGATACAAGATTTTGAGGTATGTTTTTAGTACTTCTCTAGTGGCTTATCGACACATCCGCACACCACGGGTATTATGTCTATGGCCATAGGACACAGATGATGGAGGAGTGAGATTTGATATATTATATACCCACAACTTCATTGTCGAAAGCGGTGTCGGACAACTTCACTAACCACGGCTAGTGTCGGTGTGGATGTATGCTATTTTATACAGCTTCACCTACGGGTGATGGACAGGTTATTCAGCTTCACCTTCGGGTGATGAACAGGTTATATCGCTTCACCTTCGGGTGATGGACAGGTCCTGCCTTCGGGAGACTATGAAACCCCTAGTTGAGTACCTTACTGATGAGATTTATGGATTTGCCTTCGGGCGACGTTTTCAGCATTTTTGAACATGGTTTTACATGTATCGATTTTACAAACATTTTTCATTGCATGCTAGGGTTTTCATAAAACCTACTATATACTATTATATATATATATATATATATATATATATGTTTTCAAAACGGGGGGTTATTATGTTCAAAAATAAAATGTTTTCCTATTATTAGTACTAATATTATAAACTTTGGTCCACTCACCTTTTCTGGTTTTGCGCCCTCTCAGGAGTTAGGATCGAGGCACATAATCCCGACGTCAGGTGTCTACAGCATAGGTATCCTCGAGTTTCCTCAATATAGGTCTCATTCCCCTTCTTCATATCTTTTCCTAGTAATTCTTCCATATTATTTTTAGTAGCTGTATGCTCTAAACACGTTCCTACTTTGGTATAATCGTTCTAATTGCAGATATTTTATTCGTATGCATGTTTAAAATGGCTTCGTCACCCTCAGGTGTCGGCCAACATGTGTTTACCCTGAGATTTGGGAATATCGGGGTTGGGGCATGTCAACGGAGGTACTATATTGAAATAAAATAGTAGGTGAGGTATGAAAGTGAAATTTTTTGAAGATGTTGTATGAGGTTGTAATAGACCTCAAACCTGAGATGGTAAAGTGTAATTTACCCCTAATTTATTTACACACATCATTTTTTTTTTGGATAAATTACACAAAACTACCTCAACTATAGGTTGCATTACAATTTCATAACTCATGTTTTAAACATTGCAATGCCATATCTTAATTTATGAATGTGTTGCAATGTTATACCTCTGTTAATTAGTCTATCAAATTGACCGTTAAGTAATAACGTGACAATGCAAGGTCATATTTTGCTGACATGGTAGTCTACTTGTGTCAATGGTCAAACAACTTATAGAAATATTTAACTATTAAAATTATTTTAATTCATTTAAATACTATTTAAAAAAATTCAAAAAAAAAAAAAAAAAACAACACAACACTTACCCCGCCTATCTCCTTCCTTCCCCATAACCCAGAACCACCATCCCTCTCCCCTTCCTTCCTATATTCTCTCTCCCTTTCATGCTGCAACAGCGGCCTCGTCGACTTCGCCATCGTCCGCAAGCTCCAATCTCTAGGCTTCATGAACCTCGTCCTCCGCACCCACACGTAGCTCGACCTCACTCGCCATGCCGACGTCGATTCCTTTTTAGCCGTCGAGAAACCCTAATTCGTAATCCTTGCCAACGTCATTCACACCAATACCACGAATGCAATGGATTTCATCATTTTCAATCTCTAGATCCAAAGCAACATCATTGATGGCACCTACCTATTCAATGTGACATCCCACATCGCCCAGGGGAGTGATCCTTATATATATATTCTCATCCCTACCTAGCACGAGGCTTTTTGGGAACTCACTGGCTTCGGGTTCCATGGGAACTCCGAAGTTAAGCGAGTTGTAAGCGAGAGCACTCCCAGGATGGGTGACCCATTGGGAAGTTCTCGTGTGAGTTCCCAGAAACAAAATCGTGAGGGCGTGGTCGGGGCCCAAAACGGACAATATCGTGCTACGGTGGTGGAGCAGGCTTGGGAAGTGGTCTCCCTCGGGCCGGGATGTGACAATCGCGCAACTCGCTTAACTTTGGAGTTCCCATGGAACCTGAAGCCAGTGAGCTCCCAAAAGGCCTTGTGCTAGGTAGGGATGAGAATATACATATAAGGATCACTCCCATGGGCGATGTGGGATTTCACATTTAGAGTCAAGAAGCTCATGTTCCTCGACCCCTCCTGCATTTACCCCAAATTCGCTCATCGGCCCATTCTTGCTTGTTTGCTTAATTTGGTTTCTTTTTCGTCCTCTGATGTAAATTACATGGCTTTCTTTGATTTTCTTGGCTGAACCCTTATGATTCAGAAATTGGGGTTTGATTGCTTTTGCATAAATGGTGGTTATGGGATGATGTGTGGCGAGAGAGAGAAGTGAGGGGAAGGATGGGTTGGGTGGGGTAAGGGTCGTGAGGCTGAATTTTTTTAAAATTTTTTTTTAAATAAATTAAAATAATTCTAACAATTACATATTTTTATTAGTTGGCACAAGTTGGCTGCCATGTCAGCAAAATATGGCCCTACATTTGCCATGTCATCACTTTAATGGTCAATTTAATAGATTAATTAACAGAGGTATGACATTGCAACAAATTCATAAATTAAGGTATGACATTGCAATGTTTAAAACATGTGGTATGAGATTGTGATGCGAACCAATAGTTGAGGTAGTTTTGTGCAATTTACCCTTCTTTTTTATATATCTTTGTTTAGTTTGTTTGTTGTTTTAGTTTGATTTTAGGAGAAATTAGGTTCTCATCCTTCCTTTTAATATTCCATTGATTAAAATCCTATTCCCTTTCAATTTTTGATCAAGGTCCTTGTGTATTAATAACATCATTAATTATTTCAATAATAAAATATTTTTTATTTCTAAATATATTCATTTAATGTTAAAAATGTTACAATTAGTATATTTATATTTATGGCTAAATTTTTTATCATATATTTTTAGTTTTAGTTTATACCCATTTTTAATTTATAATTCTTTTTTAATTTGTACCAATTTTCTTTTCAGTTTTAATTTGTACCCATATATTAATTTCTTTTTGTGCCCATATTTTTTAAAGTTTATTTGTATTTGTACACATATATTTTTTATTTGTTTTTTTTTTGTTTTGCTAAATGTACCCATGCTAATTATATGTACCCATTCATGTAAAACTTTTTAATCTTAAATTGTACTCATTCTTAAATATACCAATTTGTTATATGTAAAATGTACCCTTTTTTTATATAAAATATATTCAATTTTTTTAATCCATTTTTAAACTTATATGGGTATATTATTTTTTGTTTGATTTTAAAATGTATCCATGTCAAGTTTAATTGAAGAAATTTACTAATGTTATTAAGCCTAATATCTTCTTCTTTCTTTTTTTTTTTTTTTTTGTGATTTTGAAGAATGTAGCCATGTTTTGATACAATAATTTATTTGGTTAATTTTGATGAATGTACCCATGTTTATATACACACACACACACACACACACACACACACACACACACACACAATAATATATTTATATTTTAATATTTTTAATCCCACAAATTATGGTTTTTTTTATTTAAAATCTCATTTATATAAACAACTAAAATTTCTAATTTTTAATTTAAAAAATATAGTAACGTGCATAGAAATAAATTATCACATTGATTTCAAGGATCTCGATCAAAAATTAAAAACCAACAAGGTTTTAATTAAAAAATATTTATAGCTAAGAACCGCATCCAAAGTCTCCCTTGATTTTAACAAACAAAAAAAAATTCAAAATTTGTTTTCGAACAATTGAAATCACTTTAATTAATTCTAAAAAAAAAAACACCTAGCATGCATATATAACACAATTGTTTACTTATCAGCAGCATTGCATCCTACTGAAGCACCCGTGAACCAGGTTTAGCACAAAAACTTAAGGGTGTATTTCATTATTAAATTGCTTTCTAGTTCTTTCAAATGATTCTTCATGAATACTTTGAAATTTTTATTAAAAAAAAAAAAACTTATTGTACTTGTAATAAAAAAACATTTTTAGGAAAAACTGAGTCAAGCCGATTTAAATTTGACGAAGTCAAACTCCTTTACGAATTAGGTTGCGATTCATAGGATTGATCAGCCCATAGTTCATGAGTTGGGGTAAAACATAAAATTTTGTTCCAGATCAAACCAAAACAACACATGATACGTGACAATTACAATCTTATCTAGCTAGAGACAAATGTCGTGATTTATTGCTCATGATAAGGATGTTTTTTTTTCTTCATCTGAATGAGATTTTCTAGTTACTCAAGGGTATTCCATATTCCCGTTATTAGATCATAAGCTAAAATGACCAAGCTCTATACTCCGAATCAACATAGAATTTTCGCTTATGAATTTTATTCGCAATACTTCTAACTTAGCTAGATCTCGTTGACTTGAGGATTAATTTGCAGCTCAGCTAATTGACTCATATCCATAGGATATGTGTCTGAAGGTTCAGAAGCTGTGTATGTTCTGCTTGCACTGATCAAATTGCCGGCCTCAGTAGGATGGAATGAGTCCCAAAACACATATTCACTCCTATTCTGGCATGGAGTTAGATCGGGAACGCACTGACCAACTTCATCTGCTTCACAGCACCCAGCATTCAAAACCTTGAACCCTGAAATATTAAATAATAGATTAATTTTCATCCAAATCATTTTTACAATTCTTGTGAAACCAAAGCATATATGTCAGATATAGAGAGTTTAAGTATCATAATTCGGCTATGGAACAGGCGTAGTGTTGAAATGATACATTGATAACATATTGATTCACCCTTCATATTATTGTGGATAATAAAACACGGACACGTTATGGATGCCTTCTCGACGATATCAATCCACATCCTTTCTTCAATAAAGAATAAACGGCTGACACAAAATTTATCAACCAAATTAAACAACGGGCGTCATATGCGAAAAAAAATTACATCTGAAATACGTACCAGCTAATGTAGCGTCCCCTGAGCCCATTCCATAACTGTTGATATAGATAAATTGTGAGTCAGTGAGATTGGTGTTGAGCTCGTCCACAAGAGAAACAAGTTTTCCGTTGAAAACTTGGGATGCATTGTTCATTATATCCACACATGCAGACCCATTTGTGCCATAGGTCTTAATTGCATCTGGAGTGCAGCCTATTAGTCCCAGTCCAACCAAGGCCACCTTCCTTGCTCCAAACTGGTGCAACTTCTTTAAAAACATAATATTAAACAAAATAATCAATTTGTTGGTGGGTGTTAAGCAAGTGCAGAATCTAAGACATATTTCTTTTTAAATACCAGTCTTTTTCATGTCTAAGTTTTAGTTCACAGCAATTTTTTACAAAGAAAGGCATTGATAAAAAAAAAAATAAAGATATTTTAAATGACTTGTGACCTAATTTCAAATGTTTGTGACCTAATTAAGCTAATGTTTGAACTCAAGTAGCCCAAATGAAAGAAAAAGTGTACTATAAAATATATGTTATAAAAAAAATCCAAAAAGGGTATTTAATCTTGTTGTTCTGCAACTCTTTTTGTTGGTTCAAGCAGTCCAATGACATTCTGAAATTAAAATAAAATGTGTTGATTAATAATTAATTAATTAATTACCAGTATTTGGCGAGTGTACTGTTTAATAAGAACATCAGCATATTCCTCAAGGGTATATTTTTGACTGGTGGTGTAATACTGAGGCATGAAGTAATTGTTGATGTAGTCATTGCTTCCCATTCCAACTGAATATAAGCACTGGTTTAATTGATTTTTGGCTAAGCTTTTCTTTCCAAATATGTCGATAATGCGCAACACTGTAGTTCTGTGATTCTTCAACTGTTCCCCCATGCTAATACGTGCACCCTGCAAGACAAGTTTATCAAACTTTTTATTATACAACAAATAGCTAAAAGCTGAGTTAATTTAAGTGATTAAGTATACCAGCTGCTTTCCACTTTCTTTTCTAATTCCTGCTGCACCAGATGCATAGTTCACTCCTTGGAGTATGTCCGTGCCATTAGCATAAGCAAATGCTGGAATGTAGTTTTCAAATCCCAGAAGTTCAGCTGTAATCAGAAGCTTAAGCTGTCAGAGAATGGACAACCAAGTATATCGAGCTTACACCCTCTCACGTGCAGATTCATTCTGCATACAGAGAGGCAAATCAACAGAGAAAGAGAGACAAACACATTAGCCAATGGTGTAGCCCCACGCTATACCCTCTAAAACCAACAAAGAAAGTGAGGAACGAGAATCGAATTCAATATTAAAACAAGACTCTGATACCATTAAACAACTTCTAAACACACAATTTTAAGCTGTAAAAAAACAATGTATATAGCTTACAATGTTTACTGAACACAAAAGGATCCCAAAATATAAACTACAATGTAGAAAAACTACGCTAATTTTTTTCGATATTTTGAAACTTTTAGTTCCAAACCATCTTAACCATCCAAAGTAATTTACCATATATAGTTTCTGTGATTGTACGTAAGAGCAATTCAAAGAAGAAAATGAAGGTGGAGAAGAGGCGCAGACCAAGAATATCAACGATGTTTCGGCCATTGCAGAACCTTCCTGTTGGGCCAGCGGGGAAGTCAATACCATACGGCTTGTAGTTGACTTTAGCCAATGTGGGAAGCTTGTTGTTGTTGCCAGGATCAGCTACTGAGTCTCCAAATATGAAAAAGCAAGGCACTTGTGGCTTTCCCAGGACAGCTTGTGGCTTTCCCTGAACGAATTGCTGCATGTTCGATACCCAAGATAGAGCAATCACCACAGCCAATAGTTTCGTACCACCAGCCATACCAAGAACAGAAAATACAAAAAACCAAAATCTAGAATAATATTTTAAATAGAAGAGAACGAGGCAAAAAGGTGAAAGCTAGAGTGACTATTTAAAGGTAGAAAATGGAATGGAACTTCTGGTGAGACCAAGACCAAGTTTGGCAACCACTCTCTTAGGGTGAAAAAAATATAAAATTATTTGGAAGCATTTAACACGTTTATTAACACTCTCTAATAAATATGAATTCTACAATTATATGTAAACTCTACTTATATTAGAGATCGCGTGTCGATCTTGTATTTTCAAATAAGATCACCCAAAAGAATAAAATCCTTGATATCGATATAATTTTCTTTACAAAAGGTCTCCCAGAAAAAGTATGACCAAAGGCACAAGAAAAAGTACGAAATATGACGATAAGGACTACATTAATGAGTAAGACAATACATAAAAGACGAAATTGATGACTTTGACATATAAAAGATCAAACTGATAAATTAGTAAAAGATAAAAGACCATTTGTGATGCAATTGGCCATTTACTATAATGATGAAAATATATTGAATTTTTACATGACGTTGAAACCTCATCTTTAACTATTCTAATATTTAATCTAATAAAATTTATTATTTGAAAAAAATAAAGATCATTTATAATAAAAACTCAAAAGTAAAATAAATAATATTCAAAATCTCCGAGACTTCCGTACCTGCACTTTCATACCAAAAAATCACGTGTCTTTGATAAGAATTGTAGACAGCTCGATCTTCACCAATGAAAGAGGGTTGGCAGAAATTGTTGTTCACGTGTCTTTCTAAATAATTGTAACTCAAATAGTTAATAGTACTAAATATGTCGGCAGAAATTGCTGTTCAATTCCCCCCACTTCCCAAATATTAGTCAAAAATACTACTTCATTTTATGTTTTGTCAAGTCATCATGCACTCCTATATATCTCATTACTGTTTTCATAGTATAAATCTTGTAACATTTCCTTTCTACATAGTTTCTAACAATGAAAATTAATAAAAATGATATTTGAATTTGTCTACCATAAATCATTTTAGTCATTCTGTAAAAAAATATGTTAATATCTTCGTTAAATTATCACGTTAAGAACCACATGACCACTTTGTTAAGTTATTTTTGTCAAACCAACTTCACTTAACGAGGATATTAATAGATTTTTCACGGAATGACCAAAATAATTTACAATGAACAAACTCAAGGACCACTCATGTTAATTTTCATTGTCAAAAATCAAAATGAAGAGTTATAGCAATACCAAAGAACCATTTTAGCTAAAAAGCATTTTCTTTCATGCATTTTCTTTCATGAGATATTGAGGCAAAGTGTTTAACCAAAAAACTGAAAATTTCCCACACTCTTGCAATATGTTGATTTCGGGATGCCGTGAATTTTGTTCGCGTCCATATATATATGTATGGGACCAGTAATATACATACATATATATATATATATATAATTATATGTGTGTGTTTGTGTTTGTGTGTGTGCGCGTGTGTGTATTCCTAACAAAAAATGGCTCAAATAGTTGGTCCATCGATCATTTCGATACTTTAATCGCCACGAGTACCTCACCTTCCAGTTACAGTGCATCTGTAATATATATTTATATGTGCATGTATATTTATACAACCAAATATATGTGGTTCTTAGAGAAGGAGAAAGAGAAAGAGATGCGATTATATAGTAATAATCAAGTTTGTCACATTGCCTGCAGATCATATATATACGGCCAAATTGCCACAGGACACTAAGTGAATCATGCCCTACCTATCTTTGGAGGGATACATAGCTTACGGCTACCCTTTTCAGCTACTGCCCGTACATGCAATGCAATGCACGATCTATGAGTAGTCCCAAGTAAAAGGCGGGAAGTTTTGGCTCCTAGCCTCCTAATAAGCTTACAACTCTGGCTGGCGTTTTGGGCCTTTTGGGTTCCTATATATGCTTCTTAATTTTATTTGCAGTTCGGGCTCAACTCCTCACTTTACTTTAGCGGACCTACAGGTCGGGTTGGGGCTCTGTGCTCTTTCTTTCTGTGTGGGACGAGAGGAGAAAGGGGGAAGAGTCGACTGATGACATTGCCACATGTTTCTGTATTGGCCTCACGCTCCAAAACCCTAGCCATATATTGTTGTCCTCACACTCCCACTGGACCACAAACTACCATCGACTGTTCCTTTAGGTTGGGTTTAACCTGCAATGCTTCATCCTTTTGTATTGCTAGTATTATTCTGTTCCTATGGAACATTCTAGATGCATTTTTTGTTTTTTCTTATGTTGGATATTGTTATAAATTATATTAGCAATTTCGTAAATGTTATGCATGTGAGGCATGCGCAGTTATTAACGAAAACATTGGAAAAAAAAATAGGAAAAGGGATTAGTTGTCGAAAAACATGGGGTTTTATTCAATTTTTGTATTCAAAAGCTATTGTAATTTACAACATTAGCCTTATAATATTTCAACTGGTGAAACACAAATATGGTTGAATAGAAGATTTCTCAGAAAAAAATATAGTCATGATTTAGTAGTTTGATTTGAGGAACCCCCAAATGTTATTAGGGAGAGTCTCAACCAAGATTTGTACTCTCGTTGGGTTAGTTATATAAAGTTGTCGTTTTCCTTTCAAGATATATACACACATTAGAGGAAGCATGATGAGGGCATAATGTTGGTGGATATTTATAGAAAGAAAATTTAAATTAAAAGTTGTGGTGTAAATGAAAACATGAGTGAATTCTGATAAGAGTGGTGTGCAAATGGAAACCGGACAAAGAAAAGATTTTTTTTTTTTGGGGACAAGGAAAGTACATTCATAATAATGGCTTCTTTATCAAGAGTTTTTACTCTATGAAAAAAAATGTTGTTGACCACTTAGTGTTACGGTTTATGAAAAAGTCTTAAATTTGATTATCATCAAAAGTGTTTCTAACCAAATTATTATGGCTAGTTCATTACGAGATTCAGTCCACTTTTGTATCTTTTAGTGTAGATAATATCGTATATGTTAAAAAAAATTTGCTTAGGCTTATTTATAAAAAGTTTATTTGAGAGAACTGTGGAGAATTTTTTAAGCAAAATGAAGATCACAAGCCAACAAAATTTGTAAAGCAAACATTTAACAAGGTTATTTGATAGAATTTTAGAAATTTAGTTTGAAGAAAAAAAAGAAGCAAAATGAAGATCACAAGCCAACAATATCGAGTCATTGACATGTCACATTAGTAATAATTGCACTTATGCAGCCGACATATTTGATGACACCAAATGTGGGGATATATAATGCTATTCACCTATTTAACCTGTCTGTAAAGTTGACAATGAATGTCGGGCACTGGGGAAAATAATTGAAATTGAGACGGGGTCGGCGAGACCACTCATGGAGCTTCTCTTTTTCTCTGAAGTAAACCAAACAAACTCAATTTCGTATTAATTTAATCCCTTCAGTAGTCCACAAGAAGAAGATCAAAGTTTGATGAACATTTCAAAATTCTAAAAACCAAACATGATTAACTGCAACAAAGAAAACCATGACGTACAAGAAAGCACGACGTATTATATAGGTGCTAGTTTTTTTATGATACGATGCAATCATGCAAGCATGATTATATGCCACTGCAGCCATAAATCAATGATTATGTGGATGATGACGACGACGACGATGATTAAAGAAGGGCAAGCCGGCGTATATCGACAGGGTAAGCGTCCGAGGCCTGAACGGCGCTGTATGCTCTCCTTGCTACAACAGCATTGCCAGCTTCAGTTGGATGAAATGCATCCCAAAATAGATACTCATCCCTATTTTGGCATGGAGTTTGGAAAGGAAGACATGTAATTTGGCCATTGTTCCTCCCTACCCCACAGCACCCTGCGTTTGTAACTCTAAATCCTGAAATAAAACACACCAGAAACACACAAAAAAGAAAGAAAAAAATCCTAGTGAGTTTTAATCCATAATTAGGGCAGACTTCATGAACCACTCTAAAAAATTATCTTGAAAATACAAAAGAAATGTTTCGACATTTTTACCTTGATTTTGCTCTTTACTAGTCGATTATGTTAAAATTAACTGAAAAGCAATCACGTGACCAAGAGAGGGAATTTTCATTTTTACTACTTCATCAGGCAATTGGTGATTGCGTGATTGCTTATTCATTAATCTTAACCGAATCAACAAACAGAAGAAAATCGGGTTATGTCGCAACAGAAAAAAAAAAAAAGGGTTGTATTTTCAAGATGAATAACATATGGTTTTTGAAAATTTCCCTTTGTAATTACCATATTGTGCAGGGTTGCTTATTATGTCCTGGAAAATGCCATAAGAGTCTACGAAGATAAATCTTGCATCTGCTAGATTAGTGTTGAATTCATTGGCAAGTGCCTTGAGCTTGCTATTGAAAATTTGGTTTGCAGAGTTTATTTTTTGTACGCATGAAGAACCATCTGGGCTATTTTGTGCCAATTCATTTGGACTGCAACCTATTTGACCAATTCCAAACAACACAACCTTCCTTGCTCCATAATTGTACAAAATCTATACAGCACACATCAATCAACATTAAATAATTACAATCTAATGGTTTTAAAGGAAACCACCTGATTAAATTTCATAATATAGTTACACTCACATATATATATGTATGTATGTACATATACATATACATATACATATACATATATTATATTTATGTTATATGCAAATTACCAAAATCTATACATATTATATATATATATATAACAAGTAACACATGGCCATAACTTAAGGTGCATTCTCATTTTGTGTCATATTTACGCTTGCTGTTATCATAGTTTATATGAGATAACTTCAAGCTACCCTGAGATCTATCTAAGGGAGTGTTACGATCTTATGAGAAATGTTCTTTATCAAATTGTCAAACAACATAATATATTCGATTGTTTGATGGAATAATGCTGCAGCTTCTGTATTAACAATATAATTTCATAACCATAAAACAATATTGGTCTTGATGAACCTAAATGCACAAAAAATGCAGGAAGGGGAAAAAGACTAACCGTCAGCTGTTGACCGTAATCGTGAATGAGCGAATCAGCATATTCCTCCGGGGTAAATTGGTTGCCGGTGGAGTAAAACTGGGGCATGAAATAGTTGTTAAGGTAATCGTTGCTGCCTAATCCAACTGAGTATATGCATTTGCTCAGATAATTTGCAGCTTGGTCCTCATCACCTAGTAAGTTGACCACTTGAGACACTGTGTTTTGGTAATTCTTTACCTGACCACTAAATGTAATCCGATCACCCTACAACAGTAATAAAACATGATTGAATATAATTAAAACACATTAATTAGAATAATGTTATGGTGAAAATATGTGTAATGGAAAATTTTAATCACCAATTGGCGTCCAGTTTCCTCTCTAATTCCAGCAGCTGCAGATGCAAAGTTAACTCCTTTGAGTACATCTTGGCCTCTAGCAGTTGCATAGGGAGGGATGAAATCATCAAAACCCAGAAGCTCAGCTGCATGCAGATAATTTGAAGTCATCAGTAACTCCAGTTATGGTGGATTTCACTGTTTTGGTAAGTGGTTTGTGTCTCCCATGTAACATCCATGGTTTTTACTTTTCACACATTCGGTTATTTCCCCCACTTGAATTATATGATCATGTAACTAAATATATGGGATTTCTGAATTTTTAGAAAGCAACATGTGAAAGCGTCAGAGAAATAAATTCTCCCTTCAATGTCATAAATGATGAAAACAGACTGGTTGAGAGCTACTATTCTTTGTTGCTATTTTTATTTTTTATTTTTTGGTAAAACTTTGTTGCTATTTTTATTTTCAAAAAACTAATAGAAGGCTGCATGTACACAAAATCCAAGACAAACATAGAGAATTCTTGGTCTAAAAAATTTATCACCAACTGCAGGTTTTCACAAATAATTGGCATGAGATTTATGCAGAAATTAAGTGATCATAATCAGCTAATTAGCAGAACATTATGCATGTCAAAAACACAGAAAATAGGATTTGAAATTCCACTATTTCAGTTTTAAAATTTTGTTTAGAGAAAAAGTACTATATTCATTTATGCAGAGAGAAAGTACAAGAAGACAGTGTGCAATCTTGTGGCCGAAACTAAAACATTGCCGAACCAACATTACGACGTCATATTATTTTACTTATTTGGATGGATCAACTAGCACTACATCACATTAATGAATATTATTGCAAGAAAGAACCTCTCATGAGGATTTTATAAAACAAAGAAAAGGGCAAGCATGCATGGCAAATGTAAGTGGAAAATGAGAACGAGAGAGCTGGAGGGAGGGAGAGAGAGAAGCTCACCAACAACATCAACGGTGGTTTTTCCGTTGGAAAATCTTCCGGTTGGTCCACCAAAGTCGACCCCATAAGGCAAGTAGTCAGCTCTGGCCAAGGACTGAAGCTGGTTGTTATTACCATTGTCAACCAAAGAGTCCCCAAAAATGAAATAGCAAGGCACTTGCGGTTCAGCCCTAGCGCCACTCCACCACAGGCTCACGGCCAAAACCACCACGGAAACCAACCACATTCTCCTCGCCGTTCCCGCCATCATAATATCGACCCCAATTTAGCAATAAAAACTAAAATATAGAGGAGGAAGAATGAGAAGGACCGAATGGCTAGAAAGGTGAGAGAGAACCCCTGAAGAATGAAGATGATGAGGATATATAATAGCATGCAATGCATAGCTTTTACAGTTGAGAAAGTTGGTTCGAGGCATTAACTACACCCGGATATAATGTGAGAGACTGTATGGCAAAGCCCAGCTCTGACACCTCTCTCTATATTTTTCTCTCTGAATTTCTCTTAATTTTTTGCATCCCAATACCTCTCATCAATAAGTGTTGCGTATCCAATGTACATCTTGGCCTTTGTCAGTATTTCTAATTAAAATTCAACGACACACTTACATTAATCACTGTATTAATTCAATCTGTAACTAATCAGCATTGCATAATGGTAACCTCATGAATAAGTGAATAACATATATATTTGCTCTTTAATTTCCATGCACTAAATTTGTGCAGCTCCTACGACGACCCTAGCTAAGTGAGACACCATTGGCTCTAGATTTGCGCAGATCTATTTTTGTCATAGATGAAGTTTGACCCAAGTGTTTTGACAACATGTTTAGTTACTTGGAATGAGTTGGAATTGTTCTAAATCTTTTTTATTTACATGGGTGTTCAGTGGCGGAGCTAGACTTGGTATCACAGAGGAGCGTATAGCTTAAATATGTATGAAGAATTATACATATCCGCCTTTGTAAGTTTGTGCAGACTTCAAATGAGTTTTTGGAATGTGGGGGGTCACATCTACTTCAGGCTTATATGCATATCCGCCTTTATACGTATTGGAACTATTTTGATTATTATATACGTGTTCAAACACATAATTAAAACGCATCTGAGTTCTATATCACAATCCTATAATCTAATACTTTAGTAAAAATTAGACTGATTCGGAAGGGATAGATGATCACATTATTCATTCCCTATCATGTGTGTAATACTACATGTACATGTCTATGCTACACTAGTTTTGGACCTGGTAAACATGCTCGTGTTTGGTGATCTGCAAAACTATTGCAAAGTCAACTCTTCTCTCTAGAGCTCTGTGATCCTCTCATGCAGTCTCTCTGTCCATTTTGCGTTTACTTTGGCTCCTCGCTATTTAGTGCATTGCAGAACTGATGAAGCTGAGATTCAAGAATCAAGACATTATTGGTGTGTGAAGAATCTGTGTAGCAAGAAAAATGCTACGGATACTATATTTTTGTACTATATTGGTGTATCATAATGTGGCAAATGTTCCGTCAGTTAATAAAATTTATCTCATTGAATGTTAGTTGTATGTATCATTTATCACATAAAACAATATACTAATTGAGTATAATATATGATCTCTTTAGCATTGTTCGTCTAATAATGATATCGGTCTCGAGCATGTTCTACAAAAATTTATACCTAACCTATCCACATGCAATTTAATGTGGGAGGGTGGCAATCTTTAATGTTTTGGGCCAAGTTAGTTTCATTGCAATTGCATTGCTGCATTGCATGCCCTGTAAGGATAAACGCCCTTACAACCATCTCCCTCGCATGATTGACAAGAAGACTGGATACACAATTTGGTAAGAAAATATGTCTTTTCTAAAGTTTTCATCGACTTATATACGTCGTTGGTCTCTCTTTCATGTGGAAGGGGAAGACCAAAATTGCACTGTATAGTGAAAGCCAAGAACAAAAGAAGCAAACCCAGCTACCCAAAACATGGCCAGTAGTAAATAACCTAACTTTCTTTGGCCAAAACAGTGAGCACCTAACTACAAAAGAAGCAAAAATAAACCCCAAAGAAATGTGTTAGAGAAGCTAAACATTAGCGAAAAAGGGTTTGACTAAAACACATACATACACTTGAAAATACAATGATTAGGGTCTATTGAATGACACATTTGTTCCATTTAGTAGTACATTCAGTCCATAAAATGGCGTAGCATCACTTCAAATGTTTCATATAAACCATTTAATTAGTCTAATGCATCATTATATGATTGATCTGGTGCATCGTCTTATTAGTTGTTTTTAGGTGTTTGTCTTTAGTATTTGTACTTTAAAAAACTTGACAAGTTATACTAGTCAATTTGACAGGGTAGGGTTAACCCTTTTTAAGTTGACTAAGAAGTGAAAGGAAAGCGGCACCTCCATGGAAATCGATCTTTCTCATCTCATCAATCCTCTTGATCCACGGTGGTCCTTGAGCCGAAGAAGTCAAACATTACATTAATACAGGGCAAAATCATTTATATTGTGTTATCTTCTTCGCCATCTCTCTCACACTCTTTATCGGAGAGGTCATTTGGCTGGTTTCCTGCTGTGGAATTTGAAAGTTTAAAAGGCTTGTATAGCTTTTGCCATTGCAAAAGCTAAACACTGCTTGTATTTATACGGAAATGCTCCTAGATAGCACTATTTATCGTGACAAATTGAGAGTATGTTGATACTCTATGAGGTTTTTCATATTTATCCTTAAATCTAAATGTTCATATCCAAATCTGACACAATGAATAATCCACGAAAAACAGGTTTAGCTAATCAAATTGTTATCCCTAGAGACAATAAGTCACTAGTTCAAACATTTTTCTCCTTATATGTTTTCCAAACTGATATGCTAAATTACTCTAATCTATAAAAAGAAACTCTAACATAAGTGTAAAAAGCGTACACCATTGCTTCAACTACCTAACATAACCACATCTACTTCTCTTTTAGGCTCGCTTTGTACCTATAATTAAATTCAAATGGATAACCTACTAAAATTAAAAGTAAGTTGAACTTGAAGGAAGATATTATAAAATTACGACCACCCAAAGAATATAAGATTGATTACTCAGAAATAAAACTTAATAACTGCAAATGGTAGGATTCTAAAAAATAAATTTTCTTCATAGCTAATCATCTTCTAATTCCCTCGAAAACGCGAGAGCTTAAAAAATTTGCTTGTGAGTTTGTGAGTGTGAGGGAATAAATGTCTATAACTTGATACACATGAAAGAAATGGTTCCATTACATGCACGCTCTGCACAAACAAGATTTGAAGAGCATGAGTTGGATCAGCAGAACCAAGACCCGTGATTATTTCTTTAATATAATCAAATGGAATTTTGGGACCAAGTTTATAAACTTCGAAAAAGGATAAGATGAAGGAAAGATGGAATTTATAAGCATGTGATAACAGTTAAGTGTTTTTGGTCGCAAGGAGTGACACAATTTAAACACGTAGTTGAGATACTGTACTAGTACTACTATTTACTACTTAGCCATGTCACATCGCCTATTAAATATCTGCCTTCAATTATTTCGTCACCCACCACGTGCCACTTATTTATGGAAATCACTGTATATCTGATTAAACAAAATCTAAGCTTTGTTCCATCTTTATTTGCAATAGAGAAAATGGATTTGGAGAAGCTGAGTCCACAACATAATAATTCATATGTTTGGGTATGCATGGTAGGTAAGACTGGTAATTTTTTGCACGATTCATTTACACGATGTGTGAAAATAACATGTTTTAGATCAATATGTTAACGAGTCATGTTATTATCAAGTCACTTGTTAAAAACACGTTAACGTATCATAAAGGTGACCGTTAAAATAACGGGTATAACATGTAAACAACACGAACACGAACCATTTGCAAGGTCTAGATATAAGACACGACAATTTCTTGCGTAACCCATTAACATGATGCAAAACCACACGACCCGTTAACAATTGGGGTCGTTATTGAGTCTCCTCTTAAGAACCCTTTGAGATAACGAATTTTACACGATACGATCCGTTAAGATATTAATTATGACGCAAAAACAACAAAAACATAACAAACACGACTTGATTGCCGGGTCTAGTGCTAGGCCATGATTGAGTTCTAGGAAGAACACTTTTAGTAGAAGAGCATTTTTTATAGTAGGGAACTTTAACGAAAAGGTTCTGGTATTGTTTAATTTAAGGAAAAATCATATTTTTACACTAAAAAGTCAATCATAGTACTATTCATTTTACCTTTTATTTTATCTTTATGGTTAAAACTCAAAATTTTCAAATTTTTTTCATTAATTTTTTTTTTAATAAGAACTCTCAAATATGTCAAAGGACTTTTTCATATGCGCTTTTAGATCGACGCTATTTTAGTGTTTGGTAGAACCAGCCATAAAAGCATTTGGACTTCTATATTTTTAATTCAAAAAATTGGGAGGTGTAAACAGTTTCAAAAAGTCGTCACACCCTATCTTGGTGAAAGAAATTAAATTGGGATATATAACTCTTTAATTTGAAGGTACGATGAGGGGATAAATGAAAAAATTATGTCCAACACGAGGGTAGAAGATGAATTATTTACGGTAAAAACTTATCCATTATAATTCTTTATAAAATGGAAGGAATGGAAATAATGAGTTTTCTTTATGTCTTATCTTCTTTTCATCCCCACCAAATGAAAAGTATTCACTTCCACTTCCGATATGTCTTAAAATTAGAAAGTCTTCTTCTATTACAATCTAATCATACATACCATGCATGCCGAATGTGACAAAGAAAAAATTATACTTCTAACAGAAGCATTTACGAGTTAAAGTTGTTCCTACAAAATGAGAGATTTTTCCTTGTGTTCAAAACGCGAGCTTGTATTTATAATATAAGTGCATAGAAGTTTTTATATTTAAGTATTTCTTCATTTACAAAATGTTCGTGTTTCAAGTAAACCGAAAAATTTCTCTTACAAAAGCAGATCCAACAACAAAAACAATATCCAAAGTTTATGGCAAATTGACACTACATTCGAGAAGCAATAAATAAAGGAGCCCATTGTCCTCTAAGTTGAGGCCCCATAACTAAAGGACATAAAAAACAAACGTGACAAATTTTTGTAGTGTATGATGAAAGAAAATAAAATTACAAGCCATAAAATGTCATAGTTCTTGATGGTTGGTGGAACCGTATTTCAATCCCAAATCCTTGAGGATTTGAACAACACCTTGCAAATCATCGGAGCCCAATTCAAGACAATCCCTTAATAGCTCGCCCTCCACCACCTCTCTCTGCACCGTCTTCACCAAATCTCTCAACGCTCCCTGCCACAAAACCCCAACCGTAGTGTCACACATTTTATAACACGTGTATATATTCGATAACACTCGCGTAAAAACACCATTGTTCATGGATACTACGGATTAAGTAACACGTCACAATAAAATATTTTACAAAAATGATTCACCAGATGTTTAAAGGGTTTGTTTGAAAATGCTTCCGAAAAAAAATAAAAGTTAACCATCAGAATGTTTTTTATTATATTTGACCTAAAAACATAAACGTACTTGATATTTAGGTAAAAAGTGATACGGTGCGTACCGAATGATAGAACACATTGAGGAGCCGACGGAGCAGCGAATTGGAAACCCTGAGGATACTTTGGTAATTCTGAGCGACCCAAGCGGCTCTATCGGAGTCCGATTTCCTCTGAGTCAGGTCACCCAGCCACCTCAGCAACTCGTTCGCGTCCGAAACGGCGCCGTATACCACCTCCGTATTGGGGAAGTCCCTCCACGCGTAGTTCCAGAGGTAGTCCCAGCCGGCGGACCGCATGAAACCCCACACGCCCATCTCGAGCCCCCGCTCCAGCTTCGACGCGACGGCCCTGGCCCGCTCCGATCCCGAAATGTCGCCGCGTGATTCGCGGAGGTTGGCCACGCGCGTCATGAGCGAGTGGGCGAGGGAGAAGAGGGTTCGGTACTGATAGTAGGAGAAGGATTGGGAGGGCTGTGCTGTGGTCAGGAGGAGAACGGTGAGGAAGAGAAGGGTTGGGTGCGACGGCGTCGTTTTCGCCATAGGGTTTTCTGGAGCTCTAAAATGTCTGATGAGTGATCGACGGTTGAAAATGTTTGACACTTATCGTTCCGGAAATTGGAGCGAAGAAAGGTTGGTGGGTCCTACACTTTTAGTTCCAGAAATTGGAAGCGAAGAATAATTGGTGGGTCCTACTACTGGTGGGCTGATGATGAGCCCAAGGGAACTTTTCGTTATTGGGCTTTATTTAGATGCCCAATAATATTTCAGGATTTACATTTTCACAAGCGAATATTAACGTGTGGCCTTAACACTACTTTGCACGCAGAGACGGTGTAATCAATCCATTCAAATTAGTGCCGGTGATGAGTGCGTTTTAACTTGTGACGGAGACTAACGTGAAACGGGAACGCTATAGTGAGAGTGTCCTAAATTATTGATGATGAGTGCGTTTTAACTTGAGCCGAAGACTGACATGAAGCGAGAACGCTGTAATGAGAGTGTCCCAATCATTTTATGCTTTGTCACATGCTTTAGCTTTTTCATGCATAATTGATTCCAGACACTATCACCCTGATGTCCTTATTTCGTGTAAGTTATTTTCAACTACTGCTTTTCAGTCTAAGGTAACTTCTAAAAGTTCTCATTATGTAACTAAATACCAAATTTGCCGCATACGCATAATGAAAAATAATGTCAAATGCACATACATGGATTAAAAAACCATAGTTGATGAGCACTTGTCTCTCAAGATGCGAAAACCACGTCCCTGTAACAGTAGTACTCCAAATCACAAGACTATAATGAACCGCGTTGTGCTAAATGCTCTTTCATATGGACTCGATGAGACTCTCTAATATTTAGTGCACTTTAAGTATGATTATTTGATTAATGAAAATGTATTTCATAACTACAAGGTGACTTGCCTATATATAAAAGTAAAGATGTCTCTTTTGAAAATATGTGACTATCCATAAAGTCTCAAACGTTGCAATTCTTTATTTGAAGAGCCATCATTCCAAAAAAAAAAAAAAAAAAAAAAAACGTCACTTCTAATTTTCTTTTAATTGATAAATTTAATATTATAATAAAATATTAAATTTCCAACAAAGTGCACGTAGACAATGTTCTAACTGGTGTTTATGAAAAGTAACCGAAAATTGCATACCTTTGATAGCCTCTCTAATTTGTTTCTTAGTAGTGTTGGTCTCTTGTGCACAACCAATTGGATATGCGATATAGATTTCGATGAGGTTAAACCCCACCACAAGGATCTGGTTTATTCTTTTCTGTGGTTGAGTCTTTGTTTTCAATAGATGTTATATGATAATTTGTCGATATTCAATTGATATGTCGAAAATATCAACATAAACTGTCGAGCTTTGTTGATATCTTGTAAAGTTTAGACTTCATCCCACTTCTAAATTTTTCTCTAACTTTTCCGATATTTTCATGTAAATCTTGACCATGTCGAATAGATTGTAAACACTAAGTGCTAGTAACCATATCTTTTTTTAGATAAACGATATTCTAATGCAATCTAAATTACATACAATGAAGATTCAAACTTGATGGGTAATTAAGGTAACACACCGTCTAGATAATTCAAATACATCTAAATTGCGTAATGAAACAAATATTCTAATTAAATTTCCTTGCTCTATATAATGAAACAAAAATATTATCTTTTCCATTAGAGGCTAAGCTTATGGCTAAGATTTTTCTACGTACACACGCATCTGTACTAGTGTTGATTGAAAAGCGGACGATAATGACCTAAATATAAGAGATATCGGTGTCTTTCATCGCCACACGTGGAACTTGCGATTATCATGACATTTACCCTACAGCCCGGTGACATAACCCCTACAGCCTGGACCGCGTGAACAGTGAAAGAAAAGTGTTTCAATCAAATGACTAAGTCTATCTAGAAGAGGTTCTTGAGTACGGTAGTCGGAATGGTATATTCGTCGGAATGGTATATTTATGCACCGGAAGGATCCTCTCCAAATTCGAGAATTCTGGAATTTTCAAATTGTGTCGTATATTATGTAGTTAATTTTGTCAAATATCATTTATATTTATTTTAAAATATATATATTTAAAATAATTTCTGACCGCACGATGTACGATGAACGAACATGATTTAAGGATTTTCCAGATTCTTATAAAAAGAATCCAAAAAGAATCCTCATTCATTTATGAGAGGGGGAATGGGACCAGGTGGGGGAAGTGGTGGATCTCAATAGCAAGAGGTGGGGTATGGGATGGTTTTTGTGACTACGGCTGTAGAAAACATGTGATACGGGTATCGGATCACATAATTTCTCTTATTTAGAGTTTCTCGTATTTTCTTGGGATATTACTATCACAACTATTTTCTTGGAATATTGCTATCCACACAAAGTTTAAATGACAATTTGATTGCAAAGAGCAATATAATTAACATAATGCATGTTGCTTAACAAGTTTGCACTGCCTTTAGCGATTAGCTCTGTTAGTCCCCACCTTAGGCGTGTCATTTATATAGCGGCACAGTAGCGTTGGGCCTCAAATTTGTTTGAGTAATGAGGTTGTCGATCGTTGATGAATGAGTTGACTAATGAGTCCCTTCTCAACATAATTAGTTTTGTTGTCTCACTTAGCACGTGTTGTGGCCACACTAGAGTGACGGTTGGAGGTGATTTTCGCCTTGTGTGATGATTTATGTGGTCTTGTTTATTAATGAGGACTTTATGTGGTCTCGCTCCTACGCGATAACTTTATGTGGCCTCGCTATTTGGATAAAACCTATTGTAGTCACTGATACATATCTGTCACAGGTATCATTTTGTGACAAATTGGTATGGGTGACGTTTGTAGTTTTGGTCCGTGAGGTAGTTGTTGAGGAATTTGCTATAGTTGTATGTTTGAGCAAATTCACCACAGATTATTTTCTTGGTTAGTGGAGTAATGTACCCATTTAACACTTCTAAATTAGTTTCAATCCAAAAAAGCGTTTTATGAACTTATGACTACATATTAAAGCTCTAAAGCTCTAGAAATATAATTATTCTTTAAGAATATAGTTGTGATAGAAACCAAACACTTGCAAACAACGAATCCACATCCATGTCGAAATCCTCACTCTTAAAAACATGTGGTTAAACTGAATGCAGTGCTTTTATGAAAATGGTGAATTGCGCTGATCGATAATGGTTTTTTATTTATTTATTCATTGTGTTTTAGATTCAATCTCTACTCTCATTTCGTAGTTCTAAAAATACATATTTGTGTACTAATAATGTTCTACTCCTCATTTTTAATGTGTATGATATAAAGTTTATAAACACATCCAATTAGAAAGAATATAAAAATTGACCACAAAATACATCCATTTTGCATAAAAATTTAGAATTTATTTGGAATTTTGAGATCTCATCTAGTCTGAAAAAATTTGCATAAAGTTGGATTAGAAATTTGGAATTTTTCGAATTTCTAGATACATTGCAAATGCTCAAATTTGAGAACTTTTGGATTTGGAATTAAATTTTTTTGGGTCAGAATCAGAAGTTTAAATCCAAATTACTCCAACACATATGGTCCCATAATGATATATGGTACGCAATAAAGTTGTTTATTTATTTATTTTCTAGTGTCTCTCAAAGACTCAAACTATTCTTAAAGATTAAAATGAAAAGAAAAAAAAAACCCTTATTTTCTGCATTAAATCAAGAAAGGAGGAGTATTTTGGACTCTAATTTTAGTAAATTCACAAAACACCAATTCACTAAGAAATTGTGCAATGTTGGTGGTGTGGACCGGGTCACATACAAACACAGCTCACTGCAAGTCCTATGTTCTATAACTCCTTCTGAGCATATATAAATATAAGAACCAAAAGTTTTTTTTGAATTGGATGCAAATGTTTGGTTCGGTGTCATCATCTCTTCTGCATGGCCAAACCAAAACAAAACAAAAACACAAAACAGCAATGTATGTCTCCACTCTCCCTCTTTGTGGATAATCTTCATCACAATCTGATTGAGTTTTGAGACTTTTCTGCATCCTTTGGTGTGACCACAGCCACCCCCCAAAATATCGGTTGCCCAACTTGCCACACCCACCCCACGTACGTACATCCATTCTCCAATCCCTTCTTCTGGTTTTTATAAAATCGCTTCTCTGAAAAGCAAAAGCAGGGCACTCTTGGCACTCTCAAATCCCAACAGAGATCTGCATTCTGCATAGCTATCTGGTCAGTCTCCTCCATTCGCTTTCTCTCTTCTCACTTTTTTATAATACATTTTGTCTTTCGCTGAATTGTTATTCCCATGATTCTTGGCTTCTTGTTTTCTATTATATGTGCCGTTGTGTATTTTTTCATGGGATTTTGATTTTGTTTGTGTTAATTTTGTCGCGACATGCAAAACAATCAACTTGATCATGGTTTTTTTTCCCCTTTTTTCCCTTTTTCAAATGATATTTTATTGGGGTATTATTTTGTTACTTCAAAAATTATTTACTGTACAGAAAAATTTATCATGAATCTTTCACTTCTGCAATTTATTTTTTTAACTCTGGATAATATATATTAGTGGTTAATTTCTTTTAATTCTCTGAATTACTGCACTATGAATATATTTACACTGCATATATTAACACTATCTAAATTACTACAGTATTTGCTGCTGAATTTTTATTTCTTGGTTTATGACAAACATGGCAGGTGTTTGCATATATTGCAGTAATTAAAATGAGTGATTGGATAACGAAAATGTGCTCGAAGATATGTATTACAGAAGAAAACTAATTGTTTGTGAGACATACCTTAACAAATATGTTGTAACAATTTGAGTGCTTTTCTTTTAACACATTTGTGTTGAAGTAGTTGAGGATGAATAATCTGCTAGAAGTTTTGTAGTATGAGAGCTGATGCACGACTCAAATAACCCATAGAAATTTGCAAATTGCAGCTTTTTCTGCAGGACAAGCATATGCCAGGAAATAATTATAACTGCAATCCTTCCACACCAAGAAGTAGATTGGAAAGGCTTCTCAGGGAAAGAGAGCTAAGGAGATCAAACCGCGTTTCACAATCAAATGAAGATGGAAACAGACAGGCAGAATTCGTAGGGAGTGATGCATTTTTCACCGAGGGTGAAAATTTAGGTTTATCCAGTGAGGACGATTTTCCGGAAGGAGTTTCAGCAACAAAAATTTTTATTGATGGATGTGAATGGAAAGAGGGACGGCCTCCTAAACAGCGTTTACTGGTGGTGGCTAATAGGTTACCTGTCTCTGCAGTTAGGAAGGGAGAGGACTCATGGCAGCTTGAGATAAGTGTCGGAGGACTAGTCAGTGCACTTTTAGGTAAATGATAATCATCTTGCCTTACTCCTTTGGACTGTCCTTTTATTTTACTGGCGTTTTTCGCGTTAGCTCCTAAATTTTATGTTAGGCTATAGATTTTAGAGTTTAGACCATTTGACTTTCAATAATGGCATAATCAAACGCTGTGTTAATCTGGGTTGTCTTCTTGAAGGCGTAAAGGAGTTTGATGCCAGGTGGATTGGTTGGGCTGGTGTAAATGTACCAGATAGTGTTGGACAAAAAGCATTGACTAAAGCTTTAGCTGAAAAGGTACAGAATCTTGGCTTGCAATTTTCACAAAATTTAGGCTAATACGTTTTTGAACTGCGCACTCACACGGTATTACACACAAGCTGTTTGATTATGCATCGAAGATGAAAAACTTTATTTACTGCAGAGGTGCATCCCGGTGTTTCTTGACGAAGAAATTGTTCATCAATATTACAATGGCTACTGTAACAACATCTTGTGGCCTCTTTTCCATTATCTTGGACTTCCACAAGAAGACCGCCTTGCAACCACCCGAAGTTTCCAATCTCAGTTTGATGCGTATAAGAAGGCAAACCAAATGTTTGCTGATGTTGTACATGAACACTACCAGGAGGGGGATGTCGTTTGGTGCCATGATTACCACCTAATGTTTCTTCCTAAATGCCTAAAAGAACATAACAACAAAATGAAAGTTGGATGGTTTCTCCATACACCTTTTCCTTCCTCAGAAATACATAGGACGCTGCCATCTCGGTCAGAACTATTGAGATCGGTTCTTGCTGCTGATTTGGTTGGGTAAGACATGTATTTCCCAGAAAATTATTTTGAAATGCTTGTTCCACATTATATTTCATACAATTAATTAGGTACTTATATGACATTTATTGTTCTACAAAACAATTTCTTCAGATTTCCTCCGGTGTTGATGTTGGAGAGATAAAAATTTACGTAGTGAATAAATTTGAGTCAACCTATTGTTTTGCCTGCTTATGAACAGATTACGCTCTCATTACACAATAAAAAGTTGTCAATATTCTGTTGTGTAATGTTTTCTGTAAGTTATCGTCTTATGTTGTGTCTGAAGACCACAAGGGTTTTGATGGGGGGATTTTTCAACTTCCAGTTTCCATACATATGATTATGCAAGGCACTTTGTTAGTGCTTGCACTCGTATTCTTGGTTTAGAGGGTACACCTGAAGGAGTAGAGAATCAAGGAAAGCTGACTCGCGTGGCTGCGGTATGTATAAGCCCTTCACATTTTCATTTTCTCATTGTTATCGGTTAACCTCTTCAATCAGACCGTTATCAGCATATAAAATTTCATCGATATGAGTTTTCTCACTTAATTCATCCTTGTGGTAACTGGATTTCCCCCTTGAAATTGTAGTTTCCAATTGGGATAGACTCAGACCGATTTATCCGAGCTCTAGAACTCCCTCAAGTCCAGGACCACATGAAAGAACTGAAAGAAAGATTTGCTGGAAGAAAAGTAAGAAATGATTACATTTTCCTTCAGAACTTAAACCACCATTTATTTTGCTTATTTAAATTGAACTGCATCCTGTGGCAGCATATCTAAACTTTTACATTAAGCCTCTTCTGCAAGGCACACGAGCCATACCTATTGTTTACCCTACTTCGTGTGTGTGCCCCTTATGCGATGTTACTTGTTGGTGATGAAATTTGGCGATCATTTCGTGTATTCATGGCTCTACACATGACAATAATTTGTTCTTTGTCAACGGTTCCGATTCTGAATCCGTGGCCTACAGTTATGAGCTTACACTTACCATGTTTATTTCATTTTGTAAATACATAAGTGTTTCCTGTCAACGATCTGACAGGTAATGTTGGGTGTTGATCGTCTCGATATGATCAAGGGGATTCCTCAAAAGATTTTGGCGTTTGAGAAATTTCTCGAGGAAAACTTGAACTGGCGTGATAAAGTAGTCTTGCTGCAAATTGCTGTACCAACAAGAACAGACGTTCCTGAGTGTAGGTTCCTTCTCAATATACCTGCAGCCTTAAGTTGGTAGAATTATTGCATTTCTCTTCATCAGTCTATGGTTTTTATCCTCATTTTTCCCCCTGTCCTCCCTTTGATAGCCCAAGTTTAATTACTTTTTTGGGAGTTTTAACGAAAAACCCACGGTATTGTTTACTTTAACGAAAAACCATATTTTTACACTAAAAAGTCAATCCTAGTACTATTCACTTTACCCTTTATTTTGTCCTTAACATTAAAACTCAAAATTTTCAAGCTCTTTTCATTAGTTTTCCTTGCTTTTTTTCCTCAAAAGCTACAATCACCTTGAAGAATCTGATATCCGTTTATGCTATGTGGCTTCACACACAGATCAAAAGCTCACGAGTCAGGTTCATGAGATTGTCGGACGCATTAATGGGAGGTTTGGAACTCTTACTGCTGTTCCGATACATCATCTGGTTTGTATTTATCTTTTTTACCTCTGGTTTTGTATCTGTAAAGACTCTTTTCACAGTAGTAGATAACTAGATACAGAATGGAACAAGAGATTTTGTTGAGTGCTGTGTCGGATAATTTATGAATTGTGTAAGTTGGCTTGTCAGTTCCTGAGTCTTAGGAAGGCATTCCGGATGTAAGATTAGATATTCGTAAACTATTGTGTCTATATAGGTAGTAATTGAAAGCATGATACCCTGCCATGTAATATGGATGTTGAAGACGTAGTTGCACTCGTCTCTCACCCGTGTAGTTGCACTAGTCTCTCACCTTGAGCCAACTCACAGGCGCGGCTTTAGAACTTTTTCTTTCCTTCTAAAGGCGTTAATAGCTTATGATAGAATGGAAATTTCTTGCATCTCGGGATTAATTCAGATGGCATTTTAGAGAGTAAGTAGCTTAAAGTGTAAGCTCGAAACCAGCCCTTGCCCTTACAAAATTATAGATAGGTTTTTGCTTTTACCGGTTGTTTTGTTAAGATAGTATCTCTAATCTGAAGGTTTTTGCTTTTACCGGTTGTTTTGTGAATCTAGTGGTTAAGTCATATGTGAAGATTTCTAAAGCATCTTCTTCTTTATTTACAGGATCGATCTCTTGACTTTCACGCATTATGTGCACTATACGCTGTTACTGGTACTCTTTTTTGTGCCGTAACACTCACACAGCATTCATCATTGTTGTCTTTAATGCTTAATAAACTTTTTTGAAGTATTTCCGCTTCTGGTAGAACCATTAGAAATAGATACTCTTTTGTTACCCAAATATGAGGTGGTCGAGACACTGAAATTGTTAAACTAGATGCCATGATAAACATTGCATATCTAAGAGTGCAGTTCATCCTGCGTTATACACTTTAACATACTTAAGGACGTAATTAATCTGGTCCGATAGCTAGCTAGCCAAGCATATTTTGTTTTTTTGTATAATAAGCCATGTCTAATCGAGCTTTGCACGTTTATATATTCTCTATGCTTGACTACTATTTTCAGATGTAGCGCTTGTTACATCTTTAAGGGATGGAATGAATCTTGTGAGCTATGAGTTTGTTGCTTGTCAAGCTTCCAAAAAAGGAGTTCTCATTTTAAGCGAGGTAATTTAAGGTCCCATGATTCAGTTTTAATTGAATATGATTTCGCTTCATCTAAATAACACGAAATGCTACAAGGAGTTGCTCATTTAGGAAGAAGTGGAAGGTGCTAACGGAGCAGAATAAGTTCAAGTGGTTTTAGTTTATGCTCTAAATCAGTGTGTTCATATCTAGTTTGCAGGTGCAGCACAGTCTCTTGGTGCTGGGGCTATATTAGTGAATCCTTGGAATATCACTGAAGTCGCAGCTTCCATAGGTTATGCTTTGAATATGGCAGCTGATGAAAGAGAAAAGCGTCACCATCATAACTTCATGCACGTAACAACTCACACGTCTCAAGAGTGGGCTGCAACCTTTGTAAGGTATTGATCGACTCGCAGTGCTGTACTTTGTATAGCTTTCATTTATGCAGTGGGATGCAACCATCATGACTAGCCCTTTTCTTCAAGTTAATGCTTAATGGTGAATTTTTCATTTACGTAGTGAACTCAATGATACAATTGTCGAAGCTCAACTAAGGACGAGACAAGTTCCCCCTATACTTCCAATCAAAGTAGCAGTTGATCGTTATTTGCAATCCAGCAATCGATTACTTATACTGGTAGAGTCTGCATACTATTTTTTTCCTTTTCGTTATTTGTAAGGGGATTTTATTATTTAGATTTTCTTCACCATGCTCATTTTGATTGTATTTTCATTACAGGGATTCAATGCTACTTTAACTGAACCGAAGGACACGCTTGGGAGAAGGGGTGGCCAAATCAGAGAAATGGAACTTAAATTGCACCCAGATCTCAAGGAACCCTTGAAAAAGATTTGTGATGATTCAAAGACAACAATTGTTGTTCTCAGCGGAAGTGACAGAAGCGTCTTGGACTATGTACTCTTACTCTCTTCAGTGATTCTTTATTTCTGACCCCTTTCATGTTGTGTTTGGGACTAACAGCTTCCTACACAGAACTTTGGTGATTACAACATGTGGTTGGCAGCAGAAAATGGGATGTTCTTACGTCTTACAATGGGAGAATGGATGACAACAATGCCAGAAAATTTGAATATGGATTGGGTTGACAGCGTCAAGGTTGATTTTGTAACTATATACCAATTAACTATCTTCGGGATGAATTTCATTTGTAAACTGGAATTCCTGATATTTGTTTATGATTTCAGCATGTTTTTGAGTACTTTACTGAGAGAACACCACGGTCACATTTTGAGCTTCGTGAAACTTCACTTGTATGGAACTACAAGTATGCAGGTACCCGAGAATGTCTTTATTCTTTTGGTTAATGACTCTGTCATGGAGCTTCGTTTTTTGTTTCATCCATTGTCAATTTTATCGATCACTATATCTATGATATCAGATATTGAGTTTGGAAGGCTCCAAGCGAGAGATCTGCTGCAGCATCTGTGGACAGGCCCGATCTCAAATGCATCTGTTGATGTCGTCCAAGGTGGTCGATCTGTGGAGGTCCGAGCAGTTGGTGTTACAAAGGTACATGCATTTTAATTAGATGGGAGTCCTGCTTTCCATAATTTACATCAATTGGAACAAACAAATTGTCCTATTTGTTCTTCCTATGTGCTGTTTCAATGTATATGCAGGGTGCGGCTATCGATCGTATTTTAGGAGAAATAGTTCATAACAAAGGCATGAAGGCACCGATCGATTATGTCCTCTGCATTGGACACTTTCTACCAAAGGTGCGTTTCTTCTTGACTAGTTGACCTAATCATCATTTTTTCCATAAAACTTCTTATACACAAAAATGTAGTTTGGAATCAATTTTGCATACCTTGAGCGCGGTGATGGATATATGAAATCATGCACATGGATTCATTGGTTTAGGACGAAGATGTCTATACATTTTTTGAACCAGAGCTTCCTGTTGAGGCACCCCCAAGTGTTCCTACAAGACCTCCTTCACCCACTCCTGGCATGTCATCTGCGCCACTGCCAAGGATTTCAATGAGTAAAAGTAATTCAAAGGCAGCTCGCCTTAAGAAACAACGGTCTTTGTCGACCTTAGAAAAGAGAGCTAGTATCCATGCAATCGGGAGTGCTTGGAGGCCAACGTTAATGCGTGATAAAATGTCACTCCACGAAGGTTCTTCCGTGCTTGACCTCAAGGGTGACAATTACTTCTCATGCGCTGTTGGACGAAAGAGATCAAGTGCAAGATATCTCCTTGGATCGTCAGACGACGTTGTCACACTCTTGAAAGAGCTGGCTGAAGGTTCATGAGGAGGTTGATTGTATAAGAGCCTAATTTTCAATGCTGCTTAAGTCATTGAGATGCAGATAGCATGGTATTGCTGTGACAGAATTGAGAACATTTCTTTCACAAGTACACACCAATTTCTCCACACACACACCCAGAACGCCGCCCCCGAACACCATACATACACCATTTCCGACTTGACCAGCTAGACGGATTCTGAAATCCGCAGGAATTTGTTTCTGTGGCTAGAAGAAAACAAAATATTGCACATATTAAAGTATTCAGATCATATTCTTCATGAAATTCGAACAAGTCGAAGGGAAGAAAAAATAAATTGATACAGTTCCCATCATATGAATCCAAATTTTGCAACTATATATGTTTATTGTTTGATTACATTATGTTTTTTTTTTCTGCTGTGGTAGATTCATCATTAGCAATTATAATTTAGCATTATTCGATGGTTCAAAAAACATGGTTATGCACACTAGTCACCGGGTCAGGTCTTCAAAGGCTAGTCTTTCTCTTATCACGTGGTGGAGCAGCCTATACAAATTTGGATCTTCCCCGGACCTTAGTGTCTGGAACCTAAGAACCAAATTGGAGCCCTTGGTTTATGGAAAAGAAATTGGAGCCCTTCGTTTGTGTGAGGTGGCCAGCGAAATGAGTTAATTAGGACCATCAAATATAATTTGAGTGGGGTCCGGATCGTCTAATCTTTAAGCTCTACACAATGAAATCCGGAGTGAATCTACGTCCAAAAAAAACAAATAACTATGATAAAGTAAAACAAAAAAGACAGATTTTCTTTTCTGTCTCATTAAGAAAAAGTAAAAATAAGCAACAGGTTGCAAATTTGTCCTTAAATGAGCAATCCCAGAAAGGGGGTTTTTTTTGGTAGTTCATGCATGTAGACATTCTTGCGGCAGATCCAAGAATTTTAAAGGTTATGGTTAGAAGTTTCAAAAAAATTTAGACGAAAATGAAAATGTAAAATTTGAGGAAAATTGGACAAAATTATCATTTTACATATAATTTCAATATTCTAATTGTTGAAATGATCAATTTTAGTATGACGTCGATTTTTGATTGATGTGTTGTTAATCTTTATTCGCTACATCATCAATATTTGATTTGATCGTTGTGCTATCATTTTTCCTACCGTTTTGTCAACATATGGTGTATATGCAAGTAAAATATTTCCTGCAAGTTCTATAAACAGGATTAAAAATATGTTGTCTGACGCAGCTATAGAAATTCACAAGTTCTTGTTTAATTTTCTAGAGTCTGAATATTATTTAGACCTTGCAAACCATGATTAAATGACCCGTTAACATGGCACAAACAAGAACAAAAAGAAATATAGTTTGGCTTCCCATCATTTGTGTTAGGTTAGGTCTAGGGGACGAGTGAATCAACAAACATGCATGGAAAGTTCAATTCTTTGGCCGAAGGGCCTTGTTAACTTTAGAAGAGAGAGCTACTGTCCCTAGAATTGGGAATGCTTAAGACATAATGTAAGAATCCGTCCCGGGATTTACGTAAGAAAATAGGTATTTTTGTATTTTCACTAAGTTTGGGGGATACCTTTCTTTTTAAAATTGTTTTTAAACCTTATTTGGTGAGCCCAAGGGGCCCACCCCCTGTTTTATCCCCCCTGCCGTGACATCCTTTCCCTTCTTCTTTCTTCTTTTTCTTTTTCTTTTCTTTTCTTTTCTTTTCTTTTGGTTTGTCTGCACCTTTTTCCTTTCTTTTCGAAAACTCTCTCATTCCTCTCTTCTTCTTCCCCGTGACAACACACACACACACACACACACACACACACACACACCCACAGCTACACCTACTCGAGGAAATCATCACCATCATCGCTGTTGAACTGCTTCTCTCTCCCTCTCTATTTCCCCTGCTCGCGGTGCCGGGAGGACACGAACACCTCCGGCGAGTTTTGGTTGTTTTCCGGTTGGGTTTTGGAGTGTTTTTGGCACGGGTGAGTGCACACCCAATTTTCCGGCGAGCACCGCCCCTTTCGAGGCAATTTCCGGCCAAACCACGGCGAGTTGGCCGGCGTGCGAGTTTCCGGCGGACACCCGTGGCTTCCAGGCTGTTTTCCGGCCAACTCCGACCACGATGACAGGAACCAAGGGGGCGTTTAATTGTGGCGTTTCCGTCTTCGCTAGTGGCGTGGCTTTTCGACGGCGAAGTACTGTGAGTGGACCCCTTCTAAAAATGCATGTTTTAATGGTAGAATTGCATACACAGAAAAGCATGACTTTACGATTATGTTTTATGAAACGTTTTGAGATAACATGCTTACTAAGGCTAGTTTGAATTATTACTATTTTTCCTATAACCCATGTTCTTATAGAATATCTGATGGATGACGATATGATATTTAGAACATGTTTAGAACACTTCTTTATAGTATAGATGATGGATGACTTTATACTATGAAGTTGATTTTCAATATATGTATGTTCACTGGTTTTGTACTTACCTAGTGGTCCTTTCCGCTACGGGACGTAGGGATAGATCCGGTCCGTCTCGGGCGACGGTTTGGTGTTGGCATAGGGCCTGGAGTGTGTTTTCCTCTGACTGTCTGCTCAGAGACGGGGAGCCGGCAAGGGGCCTGAAGTGCATTTTCCTCTGACTGTCTGCTCAGAGACGGGGAGGCGGCATGGGGCCTAAAGTGTTATATCGGACATTCACTAGTGTTTATTATTTTATGCAAATGATGATTTGAGACATTGCACGACATGCTAGGTTTCGGAAAACCTATGTTTATCATTATATTTGTGTTTTCATAAAACTTGGGGGTTAGTACGTTGATAACTGTTTTATTATATATATATTAACTTGGTCCACTCATGTTTGTTTTGCGCCCCCTTCAGGACTTAGAATCGAGGCATACAATCCTGACGTCCAGGCACTTCCGCATCGGCATCTTCGAGTCCTCTTGGTGTAGGACCCACTTTTTTGTTTCATTCAATTTTATATTATTTTCTTTTAGTGTTCTAGATTAGAGGTGTGCTCTGAACACGGTCCTTATTTGCATATTAATTATTCTTTTATATTTATAAACCTTATTTATCCCTTATTTTCAGCATTTGCACTTAATAAATGGCTTTCGTCACCCTCGGGTGTCGGCCAGCACGTGCCTATCCTGGTATTCAGGGAATATCGGGGTCGGGGCGTGTCAGATTGGTATCAGAGCGTGGTTTTGTTCAGAGCATACTTAGGACCTTCTGCTACTGTAGTAGTGTGTTTGTCATGACATCATTTGGATGTCACGACTTCCGGATTCAGTGTCACTTGGCATAGTTGTGCAAACCTTTCTCTGTTTGAATTTTCATCTTCTGGTTGAAATACAAGAATTCGTGTCGGGATTGTGCCTCAGTAGTGATGAAGTGGATTGTTGGATGACTTTCGACATCGGATCGATACTCTACATCATGCATTCCCTGGGAATTTCGGACATAATTGGATTTACCTAGGAGCGCTGGGAAACGGAAAAACCCTAAGTGAGTTGAATTTGGAAGATATGAAGCGGTTTTGTACTCTACGACGTGCATTCTCAGGGAATGGCGGGCACAATTAGTGTTACTTGGAAGCGACGTGTTTTAGAAATCTTAGTTTGAGGGAGTCTAGTCGAGATCAGCTGTAGATACGAAATGACGATGCCACTCTGCGACATGCGTTCCCTAGGAATTGCGGGCAGAGTCGGCTCTACATCGAAATCTCGAGAAACGGAAAAAAATCTTGACGGTACGAGTTGGTTAAGATCAACTAGAACCCTGAAACGATGACATCACTCTGCGACATGCGTTCCCTAAGAATGGCGGGTAGAGTCATATTGTTGTGGCAACTACTTGAAATATTCGAAGTGCGTGTTTGAGAAAGCAAGTTAAGCGCTAGTGGTGACGACGATTAGTAAGTGGTAGTTGGCGGGAGCAAATCAACGTTCTCAGGCTCATTACCACTGAAGAAACTCGTGTGAATCGAATGAATCTTCGATGATTGTTCTATCAGTAACCTCTTTGCTTATCTCAACAACGAAGTCAAGTTCCTGAACCTTTGATCGTTAGCTCTACACCAAATTCTTCGGGCGTTGACTTCATTTAAATTAGATAATTTCTTAAGTGACTCTTCAGTAGCAGACGCTATTCCCACCAATTTTCCAAAAGGAGTTGCAATTCTTTTTGTTGTTGTAGCTGGATTTGGTTGATGAAGATCCATACTTGTTTGGATAAACAGACTTCTTGAACTTCACCTGGATTTGGCATTAGACGGTAAGTCCTAGCACCTTGTCCACATACTTTCGGTGGAGGTGAACTTAGCCTCTTGCGTGTAGCGCAACTGACCAGTACTCTTATCCACTAACTGTTCAGCTTTGTAACTTTCTAATGTAATGGCTTGAGACTACCATATTCATTATTGTACGAAGATCGAGCTTTACTTGGAACTTCTCTGGACTCATTGAGCTTTGGTTTGCTCAAGAGCATCACTTTGAGGTAGCCAATCGTGTCATTGCATGCTTACACAGACTGCTTTGTATCTTTCTTCTTCGTCATTCTGTTAGTTCAGAGGTTTTATGTTTAATTTTTTGAACTTTGAAACAGCTCTCACAAAGTATTGTGAATTTCAAAATGTCTTTGGCCTCGTCAAATCTTATTAACAGTTCTTAACTATTCTTGAGCTTATACCTATTTCCTTTTTGGCCAAGGAACCAGTCAACCTTACCGTGTTGATTAACCAAATAATCATAAACAGTGATTTCTATTTCTGCATCTTTACCTTCCTTCGCTTGTTTGTTCTTGGCATGATTTCTCACTCATCCAGATATCTTGTACTCTAGTTTTAATAAACTTGTTTTGATCCTCAAATTCTTGAGTGTTCTTTTAGCCTTATCTACATGGTTTCTCGCTCAATTAGTAAAGAATTCACGATCGATCAATTCGGTGGAAGTATGCGCCCAATTCTTATCTTTTCAGATAGAAATGCTGGAAGCATAATCTTTTCACAAGGTTACCCTACTTACCAGAAAGAGTTCCACGTGGGTGTGAGGTTGGAGTCGTCTTGTGGTATGAGGCTGGTGAAGATTGTGGTGCAGGTGAACAGTAGATTGCATCATTATCTTCACGCTGAATTGAATGGTCGCCACTCATTATCTTGCTACAATTCATAACCATCATATCGTACTTTGGTAGACCTTTTCGATGATGTGATGTGTTCGCTTCAACGTAGCTTTCCACTACCTTGGCACCAGGATCCTTCGATTCGTGAGCACGTGGGCGTGATGTTTGTGCGATCTTTTAGTAAGAGTTGGATGAAGGTTTGAGTACAGAAGGCAACGGATTGTATCACCATCTTACTATAATTCATAGGCATCACATCGGTTCTTTTCCAATGTTATGTGTCGTCTCAACTCATCTTTTCACTGTTCCGCTTCAAGACTCGTTTGTTATGAGTACGTGGTTATTGAAACACTTCTATCAGATTTGTTTAGTGTACTCTGGGTTGGCACCTCAGCGCGGTCGAGGTGAGAATCGGAAAATCTTTACACTTCTCTCGAAAGGTGTGTACTCTCATTTATTTTTAGGTTGATCACTTGAGAGTCCTTCTTTCCATCAACGTTGACCTTGTTTTACTAGAAATCTACAACTAAGCAAAATTGGAGAGGTGGTTTGAGCACTACAATGATTCCCAAGAGATACTACTTGTTGGGAAAGGTGACTTCTCGTTTTCTGCTTGCTTGGCTTGAGCTTTTGGGTCTACTAGTAACATGGTAGCCACTTCCTTTGAATCCCAAGGTACAGTTTTCAAATGGGTTCTTTGTTGGCAAAACACTGGAGTAGTTGGTCACATTTAGAAGAATTGAGGAGGTTAGTATGCTTGATACTGGATAGAGTTTTATAACGACAGTTTCTGTTTTGTTCGGTTTGAGTACGCCCTTTTTGCGATATGGTACGAGAGTTCTACAGGAAATACTGGTTAGCTGAGGAGTATTGTGAACTAGTATTCAAAAGATTGAATTTTCGACGCGTGAAATTGTGCACCCTCAGCAAATTACTGTTTGCTTATCGAGACAACAAATGTGTGATCGATATCACGGGCGGCCGACTGTGGTATTGAAAACTTATTCGTTGGATTCGTTAAGCAAGTGGGCAGGAAGATTCGTCTTCAGCAGTTGGTACGGATTCACTATTGTTAAGACTTGACCTAAAGACACATCTATTCTCGGAGTACGTGACGTTCGTATGCTTAGGCGAGACCCACTCTCATTTTTTTTTCAGTTTTGAGTTCCAGTTTTGATTTTCAGTATAAGTATTTTAACTTCCTTTTCTTTAATTATTTGTTTTCGACGTTACAAATGTTTTGGGGGAGGTTTCTCCATTTTCAGTTTTAAGTTAAGCGCGAGTTTTCGACCTATATGTTAGTACATATCTATTTTGACTATTTTGACGCTATAGTATTTTGCGTACTTATTTTTGAACTTACGTCTATATATGTTTTGGACTTATTATCTTATTAAAGTATGTTTCTACTTTTACACTGATGGGGAAGAAAGTAAGAGTTTGGAGGCATGATAGAGGATTTGGCAACCCGCTCGCGACGGTGTGGCATATTCTCTTTGATGCACCCACTCTGACTTGAATTCTCTTTATACATATATTCTTCTTCCTATTTTCGAGCATTTTGGTTTAAGTTGTGATTTTAAATTTCGGGACGAAATTCTTTTAAGGGGGGTAGATTGTAAGAACCCGTCCCGGGATTTACGTAAGAAAATAGGTATTTTTGTATTTTCACTAAGTTTGGGGGATACCTTTCTTTTTAAAATTGTTTTTAAACCTTATTTGGTGAGCCCAAGGGGCCCACCCCCTGTTTTATCCCCCCCTTGCCGTGACATCCTTTCCCTTCTTCTTTCTTCTTTTTCTTTTTCTTTTCTTTTCTTTTCTTTTCTTTTGGTTTGTCTGCACCTTTTTCCTTTCTTTTCGAAAACTCTCTCATTCCTCTCTTCTTCTTCCCCGTGACAACACACACACACACACACACACACCCACAGCTACACCTACTCGAGGAAATCATCACCATCATCGCTGTTGAACTGCTTCTCTCTCTCTCTCTCTCTCTCTATTTCCCCTGCTCGCGGTGCCGGGAGGACACGAACACCTCCGGCGAGTTTTGGTTGTTTTCCGGTTGGGTTTTGGAGTGTTTTTGGCACGGGTGAGTGCACACCCAATTTTCCGGCGAGCACCGCCCCTTTTGATGAATGAGCTCAATTCCTTTTAATCCAGAAAGGATATGATTCCCTTACATTTCTTACTTTGGTGAAATGAAAGCACTTATTTTGCTTGATTATTTGGACCCACGAAGACAATTCTTTTCCGATCGATAATGATTGCTATATTTATAATGACGTCATGAACAGTTATTATGTCCACAAAAAGAATAATTCTTTAAATGCAAGTGTTTTTCTTTTGTCTTTTTAATCCGTTTAGAGTGTCAAATTTTAAATACAAAATTTGAATTTGGCAACAAATGTGATATTTTGACATATTTCAAAATTTTACTCTTTACTTGTCAAATTAAATATTATTTTATTACATTATTTTTTTTATTTTTTTTATTAAACTATTATTTTATCACACTCTCCATCACTTCCCCCCACTCCCCACCCCCAACCATCTCAGTTCCGTTCTCCTCTCTCTCTCATTCCTCTGTTGGATTGACAGAAAACCAAAATCCCCTTTCAAATACCATTCCAATTCCAATTCCTTTATTTGATTCCGTTCGCGAGACCGCCGACAGAGTACTCGCCGTCGTAGCTAATAAAAAAGGGAAGAAGAAGGACGAGCGGCGATTTCGAGTGAGAGAGGAGAGTTGCAGCTGATAAAAAAAATTAATAAAAAAATATTTGACGTTGCTGTCAAATATGACAGAAAGGGAAAGAGCTGCTATTCCATGTCATGCCACATCAGATTTGATTTTTCGGTTGGAAAATATTGCAGCTGTCTTTTTTTACTGTTATTGCTGATTTGAATATTTTGACACCTCCTTTAAAGATGCTCTTAATTACATTCTCTTTATTTTTTTACACATAAAAATTTAAAATAAATTTTTTTTATTTTAACTCATATAACCTCTTTCTACACCTAATTTACTTTTTACATCCATATTAAAAATAATTAAACTATCAAAATCCCTTAAAATCCAAATTTACTACATAAACTACTCTTACAAACTCAATTCAAAATATAAATTTATCTTTACACCTATTCAAAACAAAACGAAATTGATTAAACAAAAACATGTTATATGAAGATTGAGAGTGCAGCATGAAGGATCATGAATGGAGCAGTTATCCCCAGCAGTAGAGCTATCAAGAAAAATAAAATCGGAGAGAGTGAATACGCTTCGTTTCTATCATATACCCGTCTATGCTATTCTATGCTCCATTCCGTCCATGGTTTGTCAAACTTTTCTATTAATAGCCAGTGTGAAGTATACGAGGATGAGTGTACCCATAATGGACCTGATCAAGAAGACGAAACCAACAATCACTTCATGTGAATTGTTTATTTGATTGATGGAATGAAACCTTAGAAATCCAACGCGGTTGAGCATCCCAAAGTTGCTGGTGCCTTTGAGAAAATTTAGCTAGTGGCCTGATGATTCCTTTCTGAAAGGATTGTCCCAGGGGTGCAGGGCAACCGGGCAGTGATGCAGGTGCACTGAAGGCAAGTAGAACTAGTCACCTTGTTAAAAATTAAACATGCCCACAATGCAAAGAAGATGGCGTAAGAAAAGTTGATGCTAGTGATGATTTTATATTCGAGCTGTAGATTTATGTACGAATGTGATTGAACTTTTTGCAAGCAATACACTTGTATTTGTATACCCTGAACAAAAATAATTAAAATCAAACAACAAACTCACATAAATCGATTCATACCTTAGTTGAAGGTTCCAAAACTTCAAAATCCTTGTCCATCGGTAAACAATAGCTTGGTTTTGTCTATGTGAGTGTCTTAGGGTTTTAGCTAGAATAGAACGTAAGAAAAAGATTGCGTGATGGTAAGGATTCAATTATTAGTGTGTGAGTTTATTAATAAATTTTAGTTTTATTGTTAATTTCATTTTGTACTTGATGATAATTATATAATAGGGCAAAGATGACAATTCACATTTAAAGTTTAAGTTGGATGTAGAGTAAGGTTACATGAGTTCAAATAAAATTTCCCTTAAAATATGTAAATTTCACATTACAATCCGTAATCTAACAACTGAAAAAACAAAATACCATATTTATGGGGTCGGGAAAGAGGTGCAAAGCTAATCACATATTCCTTCTTTTTCCATTTCAAGTAAATAAACATTTCATAAGGAAAATAAATTTGAAACACAGTTATTTGTGCTACGCCGTCACAAATGCAGGAAGGTGACACATATGACTCTTGAACAAATGAAATATTATATTCTAAGCAAAACTTTATATTAATCTCAAGTAAAACACAATTAACAAAATGTGCATTTCGTTAACGAATTTTCATGAAATTCGTCAAAGTTTATGAAAGCACTGAAATTCGATTAGATTAGATTTCATACTGAATTCAAGTTCTTGGTTCAATTTGGCCTCGGTTGGAAGACTACCTAGTCTATATATGCCAATGTTGGTTGTCCTGTAAGAAAAATCCTAACATCTTCTTCCCCTTCCATTTTTTTTCTTTTCTTCTCGTTGTCGGCAACACAAACAAGAAGCCATTTGGCATTTTGATTAACCTATTTCGAGCAGGAGCAGCCGTCCTTTAGGGTTTTGGTCATCTCTGCCAACCCAATCATACAATTCAGCTTTTTCAATAAAACCCAAAAGAAGAAGATGAATTGGGATTTTCAATCCTAACCCAAAAACACCACGAATAATACTTGGCTACTCAAAAATGAGTAGGAACTCCTACTCAAAATTCTTAGTGTTTTAATCGCGGAGCTTTGTGCTTATGATCAGAACCGTTAATACTATGAATCACATTATAAAGATCATCTTTGCAAAAAATAAATTAAAACTAGGGTCGTTTAGTCAATTTATTGTAGCAAATACATAGACGGTTCATAATGCTTTTACCAATACCGTTCATTTGTTTTTAAATAATTTGATGACTAAACGACCTTAGTTTTGATTGATTTTTTGTAGAGGTGATCTTTACATGGTGATTTATAATATGAACGGTTCTGATTATAAACACGAAGTTCTATAAATTAACAACGAACTATTTTGAGTAGGAGTTCTTACTTATCTTTGAGTAGCCAAGTATTGTTCAACCACCATCGAAACCCCACACACACACACACACACAAAAAAGTTGAAATTTGGATTTTCTACAGCTTGGCTTTCTTTTTTCAAAAAAGATGAATTTGATGTTCAATGTAATTTTTTAAATTTTGTTTCTTATATACATATTTATAAAGGTTTTGTTTTTAGTAATTAAATACAAGGGTATTCCTTTTCTCTTCACTTGAAAGTAAGAGGTCTTAGATTCAAATCTCGTGGATGGCGAATTCAATACCAAATTAGGATACCCATTGTGTGGCTTTATCGAACTCCCCCTTCCCTTAGTGTAAAAATATCGATGTACTAAAAATAAAGTAATTAAATACAAGAGTATATTCATGGGTTAATTACACTAACACCCCTTAAGGTTTATCGTTTTTTTCACAAAACCCCCTCAAGTTAGAAACATTACAGTGATTACACTCACACTCCTTGATGTTTTAATTCACTTTCACATCCACCCCTTAAGGACGAAATTACCCTTGTAGTTAATTAGTTAAAAATAATTTTTTTTAATAAATAAATGGAAAAACAAAATCAAAATAAACAAATTATATTAACACGTCAAAAAATAAAATGAAACCCTAGATGCATGTCTTATATCATCGAATCCTTCATCCCTGCCAATTTCTTAGCCGGCACCCTAAATGCATATATATCATATCTCTTCTTCCCTTGCAATTGCTTAGCAAGCATACCCCACCGGGGGGCCCCACCCCGCGACCGCGTTCTCTCTGTCAAGTAATGATATAAAACTTTGAAAAAGAGGGATGCAGTGAACATCCTAAGTTAGAGAAATATTTTCCTTTGTTGATCTCATACTGTTCACAAGCTCCACCCAAAGACAAAGGGGCATATTTTACAAGGTCTTTCATACTGAAGGATTTGATTCAATAACATGCATAGCCATTGATTCTCTTGTTGTAAGGATTTTCTGCTGATCATAACGAAAAAGCTTATCTAGAAAATCAATAGCCTCTGGAGAAGCTAGATGCTGATTTCCCATATTGATAAATCTTACAGGAGTATATCTTTGGGGTTTTTTTTCTTCTAATGTTTAAATGTAATTTTTGATTTATTTATCTATAAATTTTATTTTTAATAATTAACTACAAGGGTAATATAGTCCTTAAGGGATCCTTAAGGGGTGGATGTGGAAGTGAATTAAAACGTGAAGGGGTGTTGGTGTAATGTTTCAAACCTGAGGGGGTTTTGTGAAAAAAAGATAAACCTCAAGGGGTGTTAGTGTAATTAACCCGTATATTCATCCTTAAAGGGGGTAATGTGAAAGTGAATTAAAATATCTAAAGATGTTAGTATTATTTCTTAAATTTGATGGGGTTTTGTGAAAACATAATAAACGTCATGGAGTGTTAAGGTAATTATTCTATTAAATTTAGTAGTTAGATAATAATGTTTTGTTTCCACATGATGCTTATTAATAATCATTTTAGTAAATACAGAGAAGAGAGGTGAGAAAGGGAACATGATGAATAAGATAACGAGAGCAATACGCGTTGACGTATCAGAAAGACGGACCAAGGGTCAACTTTCAACAACATCGATATTGTCCTCAATTTATTAATTACTACCTACATAGTACGACAGATGTGGATTTTATCACAAAAGGCCTCGGTATTATTTGGAGTGGGGTTACAATTTTAAACTCTTCTTTTCTTAAAGATACGGCCGATGTGGGATATTCAACAATACGTTCTAAAAAAACTTATCAAGTTAAAAAAAGGATTAAATACCTAAAACCCCTCAACTTTTTAGTGTCATTCCAAATGGGTCTAAACCTTTTTAAACATTCCAAAGAAGTTTCCAATCTATTGAGAATCTCACATTTGTTAAGCTCCAATTAAATTTTGTAAAATTAACTGGGCTAACTTTATCTCCAAAATCAATAGAAGGTCATGGAAGCATGGCCTCCACCAACTAACGGTCATCGACCACCCCTACTAGGCCATCACCTCTAAACTCAACGCACAACCACCAATTCCACCCTACAATTGAAGTTGTCAACATCTAGTGGAAGGGTTGTTGAAATGGTATACACTGCCGTGATGCGACCACCACCATCTTCACCATCCACAAAGAAGAACGTGAAGCTTTACGAGCCGAGAATCAGCAAATGAGGAAATCGCATAAGCAGAAACAACTCTTTGAAACTCTATCTAAATTCTCAACCTCTTTTTTGTTAGGAGATTGCCTCCTAATGTAATTTTAATTTGGGTCCATTTTTCGATTCAATTCCATACTCATTTGATTATCGTGTTCCATATTTTATATTTTATGTTTGAAATTTAGTTTTTGAGGCAACTAATATTAAGGTTCACTATGATATACCCAGTTGGTGGGTTTTGAATATAAAGGTTGGGATGTGTTTCGGTGGTCGTAGGTTGAGCTTGGGGAGCTTGAGATTTTCCGATCTTCCTTTTTGTTTTTCATTTTATTTGTCAATACCTATTTGATTAAATGGGCTTAATGGATATAACATTTTCAATAGGTTTGGTACTTATTTAAAATGTTTAAAAATGTTGAGACCAATTTAGAACGACACTAAAAACTTAAGAAGTTTTAGGTACTTAATTCTTAAAAAAGTTATGGCTAATAAGATCCAAATTAAGCTGTTACCTTTTTTTATCAGTCAACCAAAATAAATGCAAAAAAAGTCAACTGTAACTGAAAAAAATATAGCATTTTAATTTTCTAAAAGAGTCCACTACCAAATTTCATATATCAGATATCATATTTACCATGTATCTCGGTCCCTACTCTAAAATAAGCCTTGAACTTCTATATAAACACTTTTAATCAGTTCAAAATTTGTATCCACTAATTCCTCAGCACAAAACCAATGAGGAAAGTCTTCATCCTCTCTCTCCTTCTCCTCCTTCCTCTCTTAGCCTTATGTGCAGAACAAAAAAAGGTCATTCCTTTTGGCCGTGATAAATCTATTTTTACTTCCATTTCGTATATCTTTTCTTACATATATGTCACGTTTATATATACTTATATACATATTTTTGTGTATCTATAGGTCTATGTAGTGTATTTTGGAGAACACAGTGGAGAGAAAGCACTGCATGAAATTGAGGACACCCATCACTCGTATTTGCTCTCAGTGAAAGAAACAGAAGAAGATGCCAGAGCTTCTTTGCTTTACAGTTACAAGCACAGCATCAATGGCTTTGCAGCTGTCCTCACCCAGGACGAAGCTTCCAAGCTATCTCGTAATTAACCAAACCAATCACATCCTCTCTCTCTCTCTCTCTCTCTCTCTCTCTCTCTCTCTCTCTCTCTCTCTCTCTCTCTCTCTCTCTAATGCTGCAGAAATTGAATGGTAATTGCAGACTTGGAAGAAGTTGTGTCTGTGTGGGCTAGCCACCCAAAAAAGTACTCTATGCACACCACAAGGTCTTGGGAGTTTTCAGGCATTATAGAAGAGGAAGAGAGGCATTGGATAGGCAAAATGGGAAGAGACTTCTTATCCAAAGCCAGATATGGCAAGGACATCATAGTTGGGCTCCTTGATAGTGGTAAGAAGTAATAAGAACATCAATTTTATCAAACAACTTCATATATTAGTTTTCTTGTCCAATGAAGTGTTTCACAGGTGATTCCTGTGTGTCTGGAATGGGAAAAAATCTGATGCATTCATGTATCTTTTTATGTCTAGAGCACTCATTTTGTGAAGAAATATGTTGTGGCACCAGTATTATATTACTTTGTGTCGAATAAAAAAAATTTGTTTCCCTGAATGGTGTATCTCTATGTATGCAACACTTATTTTTTGAGTGTCGGGATTGAGAGAAAATATATAATGTTATTGACTTACTAATAAAGGTATATCAATTTGTATCTACAACTCATGCATGATTGGTTTTGTGAACCCTAAAGAGAAATATCTCGGTTGTAGGGTAGATTCTGTCATGGGTGGAAGGAAGTGGGTATCATTGGATCCATGCGATGATGATGTTTGTTGCTTTTATGATCAGGTGTCTGGCCAGAATCAAAGAGCTTTAGGGATGAAGGAATGGGGCCCATTCGTAAATCATGGAAGGGAATCTGCCAATCAGGACCTGGTTTTAATTCATCTCACTGTAACAGGTAAGTTTGTTAATTTAATTGTTGATTTCCTTCCATCAGCTTTCTTGATTATATATGCATCCATTTTGTGGTATGGGTGATTGTGTTGGTGAGGCAAACTATAATTTTTAGAAGTACGTGTGAAGTGATTTAATCCCATTACATATGGCTAGCTTTGGTCTTTGACACATTTTACTTTAATATATTTTTGTATCAGATGGGATAGTGGGGGTCCTAGGGGACCATGTATCTTCTATTTTGCCGGCTTTGGGACCTATTTTTGAAATATCTTTATCTCTCTTACCCTAGAGGGGACTAGCTAAACCCGACAGACCACTAAAAAAATTAAAAATTAAAAAAAATTAAAAACTGAAAAAAACCATGAGTAAAGTTTGTAGGGGTCCAAGGAGGAACCGGTTGTGATGTCAATAAAAAAAATTAAAAATTAAAATAAATAAATAAATAAATAAAACCATGAGTAAAGTTGGTAACCTCTCCAGCATGGCATTGCATGCCCTTCTAATTGGATAATACTTGCATTTTCTTTTTGGGATGAGTTCATTCCTTCTTTACAAATAACGTATTTTGACCGTACAAATTTTATAATCGAAACTTCCTTATTCTTCATTTAAAGATCATCTCTACAAAAATCATTTCAATCGTATCATTTAGTGATTCAAATGTATAGAACAAATTGACGGTGTATGTACAAAATAATATATCCATGATGAACTGTCTATTTATTTGATACATATGGGTGATTAAACAACTCCAATCCGAATATTTTTTGTAGGATTAATCTTCAATCATAGATTTTACTCAGTTAAGATACGTTATTCGCAAATGAGAGAATATTTGCATTCCCACATAGGGGAATATATCCTTAGAAAAATTACAATATAAGAAAATTCCAAACAACTCATTTCCATTTCTTAAGTTTATTTAACCTGCAATATTATAAGTCATATTCCATGTAACAATTGAAAATAAAAATAACAAATAAAATATTTCACTAGCTATATACCATGTTAAGATGAGTTACACACGTGATGCAGGTGTGATCACATAAACATGAATACTTAGAGTCAATTCACAAGAACTGTGTTGCCTCTTTCCTTTCAATTTAGACTTTCTTTCTAGGGTTTTTCTACTATGGGGGTTGTTTAGTTTTCCACCATACATTCTACTCCTGCATAATTTGGCAGGAATTGTTTCTGCAAAAAAGTGTCAGTTTTGTGAATGCAAAAAAGTGTCGCCCTTGATGATACCAAGGAATTAGAGAATTTGATCATCCAGTATTTAGGCCAGCATGTTCATGTTGTACAATTCCCCAATGCATGCACCAAAACAACAAAGAGAAAATTTCAGTGACAGCATCCACTTGACTTACATAATATTGATAAATAGTTGTTTGGGATTATTGAAAATTGAATTATAAAAGTATTTCTGACCCAGCAAACATGAACGACCGATGATCACTACCTTTGTTTGTTTCAGTCAAACAAATAGGTGATTTAATTGGTTTTTGGCTTCTTTTGTTTCACATCTTGTGAACTTTCTTTATCGTTATTTGGAGGCCTCTCTGTGACTCTTGCATTTGGAGTCAGCCTAGCTATTTGCTTTCTGGAAGATGACCTAAACCCAATTATTCAATCTGCACAGTCCTCAACTTTTTTTCCTTATGTCAGAAAAAGGACTGCAATTGGGCAGCTCAGTGGTGTGTGTTCAGTGTTCGCCTTTGAGATTTCAGCATCACACTGCTAATGTATAGTTGATTACTTAAGTTATAGGTCATATCTCTGGCGCGGTTAATAAAAGTAGTAGTACAATTTTACTGATGTGTACAAACTAAATTAACAAAGAGAGACAACAAATGGAAAACAAATTGATGCATTTATAGACTTGGATATATGCAAGGAGTTGAATCACATGTTTATCTCTATCTAATTTTTAAGTGATTCATAATATTTACTTGTGTAATTGATGTCGTGAGTTTGATTTTCTTAAGTTTGCAAGAGTTATTTAGTTATTTTCTCTTTAGCAAAAGGATTAGTAAGATTGACATTTTGTTTATTTAGAATGGTGATCGGATACATGAGAATATATTTCAATCTTGCTCATTATATTGCATGCAAAGTTTTTGTCTCAAAATATATAAACTCATTGGTTATTTCTAAATAGGTCATTAGATAACAACCATAACATGTTACATTCGAAACATGCACATATCATAATTAAAAACTCATTGGTTAACTCATAACTCCATATGGAGCAAAACCCAATTGGTATAATTTTTTTCTTACAGTCTAACTGACATAAATAAAATCTTGTGCGAAACTTGGGCTTTCATTGGAGTGAAACTTGCAAAGCAAGAATCAAACGTTGCGCTTAAAGCCTTATAGTCACAAATGAATGATGCCAGGTTCAGTAGTTCACGTATGATATGGATTGTTTTGCAGGAAGCTGATAGGAGCTCGCTACTACCTCAAAGGTTTTGAGCAATTCTATGGTCATTTAAATGCCTCGGAGGATTACCGATCACCACGTGACATGGATGGCCACGGAACACACACAAGCTCAACCGTTGCAGGCCGAGTCGTTCCCAACACCTCAGCCCTAGGTGGTTTTGCCCTGGGCACCGCCTCTGGCGGTGCCCCATTGGCACGCCTTGCCATATACAAAGTGTGTTGGGCAATACCAGGCCAGTCCAAGGCAGATGGCAACACATGCTTTGAGGAAGACATGTTGGCAGCCATTGATGATGCAATAGGTGATGGTGTTGATGTACTGAGCATATCAATTGGGACAAAAAAACCTGTAAATTACACCAATGATGGCATTGCTATTGGAGCATTGCATGCCACCAAGAAGAAAATTGTGGTGGCATGTAGTGCTGGGAACTCTGGCCCTGCCCCATCTACTCTTTCAAATCCGGCTCCATGGATAATCACAGTTGGTGCTAGCAGCCTCGATCGGGCATTCGTTGCTCCAGTTGTGCTTGGAAATGGGATCACAATTGAGGTAATTTAAAGTTTACAGGTGATTGGAAAGTATGGTTTGTTAGCATTTGGATTAGGGCTCATTTCAAGAATGCTATTGTAGGTTTCTTAGCATTTGGGTTAGGGTTTATGTCAGGAATGCTATTGTAGGAAGCACTTCTTCTCATAACCACTTTCATTGGAAGCACTTTTTTCTCTATAAGCACATGCAACGATATGGTACTTGCTAAAATGTTTGTCTGAATCAACAATCAGGGAGAAACAGTGACACCAAGCAAGCTGGCAGAGAATAAAAAGTATCCTTTAGTATATGCTGCAGATGTTATTAACTCTGGTGTACCAAAAGATATGGCGGGGTAAAGTTCACTCTATGATTTATTTAAAAAAATATGCACAAATAAAACTGATTAAAGACTAAATTTGAACTGGCCGGACACTAAACAAACAATAAAAGGGCACTTAGCCGTGATTTATATACGGCTTATTGTCCGTTTAGTGTCTTCTCGATTCTACTTTTTATTGAAAGTTTGTAATCAATTCTATTTGTGCATATCTATCTATGTTATTAGTAGTTAAATAGTGACTGTAATTAGCTAATGACTTGTAAAAAAAACTAAATGTGGCTGCAGACAATGCCTACCAGGCTCTCTTTCACCTGAGAAGGTGAAGGGAAAGATAGTTTTGTGCATGAGAGGAAGTGGGATGAGAGTTGGAAAAGGCATGGAAGTGAAAAGGGCAGGAGGAGTTGGATTTATATTAGGAAACAGTGCAGCAAATGGGGTTGAAATTTCCTGTGATGCTCATGTTATTCCTGCCACTGCAGTGCTTTATGAAGATGCCAATAGAATTCTTCAATACATCAACTCTACCAAAATTCCAACGGCTGCTATTATACCAGCAAGGACTGTTTTGAATAGAAAGCCGGCTCCCTTCATGGCTGCATTCACTAGTAGAGGCCCCAATCTCATTGACCCTAACTTTCTCAAGGTAAAATTTCCTAATGTACTTTCGTTACTTAATTAGTGAAATCTCCCTAACAACTGTTAATGTTGGCGAGGAACAGTTTAAATGTCAAACTACGAAAGTTTAGGAATTTAATGGTTTTGAAACTTGACCTCTCTTCCTTCACCTGGGCAGCCAGATATCACAGCTCCAGGGCTGAATATATTGGCGGCGTGGACTGAGGCTGATCCGCCTACCAAGTTGTCCAGTATAGATCATCGAGTTGTTCAGTATAATATAGACTCTGGAACTTCAATGTCTTGCCCTCATGTAGCAGCTGCAGCAGTACTTGTCAAAGCAATCCACCCTACTTGGAGCAGTGCTGCCATAAAATCTGCTATCATGACCACAGGTAAACTAAATACCCCGAACGTTCAAGGCAGGGCACTTGATCAAAACCGGTACATTGTTTGATCATCTTTAACTTTTATTGTTTGCCTTGCAGCTGAAATAAGAAACAACTTGGGTTTGCCATTGAATGATGAATCAGGAAGTGTTGCTACCCCCTTTGCATATGGGGCCGGACACTTTCGTCCCACAAAGGCAGCAGACCCCGGCCTTGTATACGATGCTTCGTACAAGGACTATCTTCAATACATTTGCAGTATAGGAGTAGCCAAGAACGTCGATCCAACATTCAATTGTCCAAAATCACCACCAACAGCAATCAACCTGAACTACCCTTCCATTGCAATCCCCAAACTAGAGGACACCATGACCATCAAGAGGACAGTCACAAATGTTGGCGACAGCAAAAGCATTTACTTCTTTACCACCAAGCCGCCTTTGGGAATCTCCATTAAGGCATCCCCGAGCATGTTGTTCTTCGATCATGTCGGCCAGAAGAAGAGCTTCACCATAACAGTAAAAGCAAGAAGAGAGATGCTTAGCAAGCAAGGCAATGAGTATGTCTTTGGGTGGTACACTTGGACCGATAGACTCCACACTGTGAGGAGTCCCATTGCAGTGTCTTTAGCATAAGAACTTTTCTGTCACCATTTTAATTTCTTCTAGATTTTGATTTCATTGCAAACCATACGAACACAGAAATAGAGATAGGAGACTCCCAGTGCATTACAGTACTTGAATGGGTTGCCGGATCAAAAGGCTCCGGAAGAATATTTTTCTGTGGATTTGTAAACCTATTTCACCTTTTTTAGGATCGAAAAATAAGAAATTATTACCATTTGCAAACTCTGAAGATGAACTTCTGTAGCAATCGCGATTGTGAAGTACATGATGGAAGCGAACTCTGTCAGATTGTAAAGAACAGCATCGGCTGCATAGGTGGTTTGCACCCTGCATCATCGGCTTCAATGGAAATCACCTAATTGCCCATTTGCAACGATTATAGCAACATGCCAATGGAAAATTTTCCCTACCTCACAGTGCCCGATGTCATACAACACCCGACATCTATCATGCATTTAAAGAAGATAATCCACTTTAAGATCTTGACTTATATAAATCAAAGGGATGCATACAGAATCCTCATATCTTACAACGGAATATTACTGAAGCTTTGTAGCAATGAATCTTACCCTATATCTGTACATATCCTCATCCAAGGGTGAAAACAAGAGAAGAAAAACAGATATCACGGTCACATTGTGCATCTTAAATGCCAGCCAGTCCATCTCAGTTGCTTAAGTTATTATCTTCATCCCAAGCATTAGTTCTTACTTTAACCCTTTCACCCTTAAAGTGAATGTACTTCCATTTACACTGGTATCTTCTTAAAAAGAGTTTTTTGTTCTCCTCTTGCCCTAATTCCTGGAAAGCACGTGCCACTCTCCTGACAGTATCTTCATCTGGTCTTACACCTAACTCCTCCATGTCTGCAAATACCTGAATTTCTCAGGAAGAAATTCAAATCTTAGCACTAAGACGACATATCTTATTTACGCTTAATTTGGACATCTGTTACAGAACACTGTACAATATATCATGCAAAGAGGGTGGAAACGTCAAAGTATTAGTGGCTCGGTATTGTCGAATTACCTCTATTATCTTGCTTTGCATGTCGTGATGATGATACAAAGAGATCATCCTAGAAAACAACCGCCTTGAGATGGAGCGTGTATGGGTGTGCAGAATCATGTTCCACAGTGATTCAGCCTCATCGACCCTCTGATCCATATCAAATGCCAGCAGAAGGGTGTCATACGTTCCCATTGTTGCTCCTTGGCCTTTGCTCAACATCCACTTTGCTACCTGACAAAGCACTAAGAATTAGCCAGCCATCTTTAATACATCCAACAATTTTCACTGTCATATAGCCTTTTATAGAGCACAAGGCATTTTTTTATATTTTAAAAAATGAGATGATCCAACAACTAACAGAGCTGATTTTGTATGGTTAGCAAAAGAAGTCCTTATAAGGCTTAGACAGGCGAAATTAATCACAAAGCCACCTAGAAGAATATCTCTATGTCAAGGCACGCTCAGTAGTCTCATGTCAAGCGGATTTTTGCAGATTTGTGCTTTTAAGCATTTAGTTCTCAGAGTGATCCAAGCGAAGTTGTACTCCACATGCAACTATCCTATAAAGGGAATCATGTAGGTCTCATACTAAAAGCTAATTTGTATGCCATATGCAATGGCATTAGAAAAATGTTTCAAAAGTGAAATCTCCACTTGTTTATCCACACTAGCTTTACTTATCTAAAAAGCAATTAAATAACGATGGTCACTAGGATCAGGTTGCGCCTAAAGTATGCGGTATAAATTCTAAATAATCTGAAGTAGAGTCCGCAAGTCTCATACTTGAATTACACGAACCCATTGACTCCTCTTCCTTAAGATTGTCAAGGCCTTCGCTGCTGCAATCAATGGAAACTCTGTCTCCCAAGCTGTCCATTTATCTAATGCTCCAAAAATGGTCTCTTTCTCATTAGGAAGACTGGAGACCTGTCATTTCAACGTTAATGAGGAAACCAGAGTAGGAAGAGGGTCCATATCATATGTCATAAGGTTATAAAGCTGAAAGACCAAAAGCAAGAGTATAACACTCAAGAATTAAAAAAAAAAAAAAAAGACTAACAATTCTGACAAGATTGAGTGCCTTTTGCCCAGACCCGGCAGAGTCCTTTTTCTGCCATAAGTGGTGCTCTTTCTTTCCTGCCTTCTTGATTATTTTCCTGCATTTCATGCAAAGGTACATCTTCTTCAAACATTATGACAACCTAAAGAACAATTAATGTTCATAAATAACTATAGCACTTGAACGATGAAGCAGCGTTTTGAAGCAATTGAACTGAACATTGAAAATCACAGATTATGTTTAACTATAAAGCAAGATAGAAAACGTACTTCTCAGTTGTTTTGGAACTAGTTAAAGGTTGTCTACTTTGCTTGTTGGAGAACTTGACATTGGATGTATGTATAGCCACCGTCTGATGTACATAATTTTTCTACGAGAAAAGACGAGAAAGAGATGAAGACCGTGATATAAAAACTTCAAAGTTTTAGAAATCAAATGGTAAAGCAAATGTTTGACAATTCTTTTCTTGCTTGCCTTAACAATGAGAACAACCCAATTACCTTCCACAAGAGAGAAGTTTTGCAATTAGAGTAGCCGAACCCCAACAACAAAGCTGCTTCAGTAGTTGTGATCTAAGGAGTCATCCAATAAATCAGATTAAACACGCAAGTAGAATAAGGTGGAGACTGAATGAAATTGGACAAACTATGAATAAGGTAACTCATTGTTCACCTGATCAATTCCTGATAAGGGGAACTGACAAATACAATATCCGGAATTCACAATCATTAGTCCTCTTCAATTGCCAATACTTTGAGCAAGCAATTTACATGAACCAGGAACGTACAACGATTCTAATAGAAGAAACCTTTGTCACAATACATTTTCCCACTGTACAATCTCTGGCACAAGAAGCAAAGCATGTAAAAATAATTCAATATCTACTTACCCATTTCCTAATTCTGCATAAAAATACAAACTTTTTTTCAAAATTTCAGGACTAAATATTAAATAAAAATTCAGTAAAACAGGTAGTTATTCAAAAGAACAGACTTTTAACCATGTGAACATGAAAAGCTCAGCTGGGTAATGAAAATTAAAACTTTAAAATCATACAATCAATTGGATCACCATACAATTTACCAGTACTTGTAATGACTATTTCTTAATGATTGTATTCGAAGTGGGTTTTCCGAATGAAGCTTAGAGAGCATAAAGAATTCAGGAAACTTGAAGATAAAGATGGATACTTTGTTGCCTAAACATAAACATAAACATGGGTTCAATTGATAGCAAAGAGAAGAGCGCACATACATTGCGAATTTGAAAAATCTCTGAATGGGTTTTCATCCTTAGGACCTATCAGCTATGGATGCCATATGTTGCAGAAGCGAAAGGACAGAGAGAGAGAGAGAGAGAGAGAGGGGTAGAACTTCCGATTCCTAGTGGATTGGATTTGTCATTTTTTTAGTATGGGCCTGTCTTTGCATTTGAGCCTACTAGTCTGCCTGAGAGAGATTTTTAGTGCCTTTTCCTATTAAAATAGTTCTTTTAGGGGAAATTTTTTAATGTACCGGCAACACAATCCGGTAGTGTCACGTGGTTGGCCATGTAAGGTAATTTATCAAGAAGTTGTCACATTGACATGAGTGGAGTCAGGAATGCCTTAACAAAGATTTTCAAAGGCACTCTTAATGAAAAAATCTCAATCAAAGTAATACTATGGAATAAGTTATTAAACTCAAAAGTAATAATATATCTTTTGATTTGATCAGTAGGATTAGAGGAGAGGAAGGAGAAAAATTTATAATTTCTTCCAACATAGGAGAAACACAAGTACCACCCAGAAATAAAAACTAATCAGTAAAGCAAAAAAATTTGTTTTATCATATTGTTATCAAAAAAGAACAAAAGAAATACATAGTAAAAGTATTAAAAGATTAAAAACGAAAATATATTTATCGTATTGTAATTTTCTAAATAATCGATCGTGTAAACAGGTAATTCCCTCCAAGTTTCACAGCAGCCCCTGCCTTGCTGACTGGCTGAGCTTTATCAACAAGAAGAAGCTAGGTTTTCATAACCAACTTGAACTGAATATCTGTTCCTTCTCCTTCCTCCGTTGTTCCACCACCACCCTCCAAATTTGTGATCATTGTAACCACCGCGAAATCTCGACCGCGTCGATGTCTTATATCTTGAATTGTTGTTGTTCCAAGTAGTGTTGGTGTTCCATGCTCCTCCTATGGCTGCAGCTTTACTCTGACCAACACAAGCAGATTTCCAAGGATTTTTCTTATCATCCACAACATTCTTTCCATAATTTTCAAGAACATTATTTTCTTTAGTTTTCAAGATCTCCTCTTCAAACTCACCACCCCTTCCAGAGCACGGCAATGTCGTCGGATTTAAATAGATAGGATAAAGGCCGAGAATAACAAACTCACGATCATTGCCTAGGGTTTCGGCTTCACGATCATCGGAAGGTTTAGGTTTCTTGCTCTTTTCCAAGTCTAAAATCAGTTGTGGATCAATATTGTTGCATGATGAGCTCCAATCTATGTCATCAATGTACATGTCGGGATCAGGCAAAGATATGTCGGAGCTGGGAATCAGGCCGTTCATCTCCGCCCAAAACCGGTTTTTCGCATTATTGAAGGCCTCTTCTCCGGCCGAGTCATTCCACTCAACGATGTTTTTATAGAGAGACATGTACTTCTTTGTTTCGACGAGTTTTCGCCAGGGGACTGATCCAACCGTCGTGCAAAACTTCCTTTCCCAATAAGGCACACATCTAAGTGACTCGTAACGGCACTGACTACGATCTTTAGTCCAAGATTGGTGCCTCTGCGGCCGAGAATAGGAACTGCATGCACCTTGTTGTCTTCGCCAACTCATCATTGATTAATAAGAAACCCTAAAGGCCCTGAAACAAATTAAGCCGAATAACCACCAAGATTCTGTGGTTGCTGAACAAAGAGCACCTGATTGAGGTTAATAAGTTGAAGAATTGAAAAAAGGAAGCCAAGGTTTAAGAAGGCTACGAGACACCCACATAATGGAGAACAACATTTAGATATGCCTTGGAAAATACTGCTTTTCCTAATCTTGTAGGATTAGTAGGAGATCCGGTAATCCTACAAAATCCAGGAAAAGCTTTTTCCTAATTTTTGTGTGAAATACCGGATTTTCCTAACTCTTTTAGGAAATAACTAATTTACAATCAAAATATTCAATTGAAAACAGTCTCGAGACGGTCGAAAAGCATTGGTTAGGCCTATTAGTGAGTTTGGGCTAGGACATGAATGTTACCACGTACAATGAGCTTATTATACGTTTGGAAAAGGATCCTCGCCCAGGCCGATCCTGAGATTTCAGGATCATGTGCGAAAGTGAATTGAATGCCTTAAGAAGTGCTAAAAATTTTAATTTTTTTTTGTATTTTTTTGTCCAAAAAAATAAATTTTTTTTTCAATTGAGCTTTTATAAATTCTAATTGCACAAAAAAATTTAACAAATCAACAAGTGGAAAGGTGGCGTATTGTTTTACCTTAACTATTTAGAGGAACTAAAAAAAATGATGGAGACGAGGTTCAAACCCATACCCTAGGCCGATGTAAAGAAGCAATAATACCACTTGTGCTAAGGCTCAAGTTTGCAATATTCTACACATACTACTATATATACGTATATGCATGCAAAATTGAAAAATCGGGGCCCTTCTGATTTGGGGGCCCTGTGCGGTGACACCACTTGCACCCCCTCAGCATCGGCTCTGTCCTCGCCGGATCCTTTTCTTGGGGATCCCAGGGATCATGTAATCATGTTCGTTCATCATACATTGTACGGTATACATAAAATTTGTGTAATTTTATTGGCAATATTTCTTAATTTTTTTTCTTACACAAGTGATATTTTGGAGGTCCAATGGTATTTCCCCCACTTGTAAGTGAGAATCCTTAGATTCGGTTCTCGCATCTGGCAAGTTCAATATCAAATTATCAATCTATTATGATTGATCATTCTGTAGCTTAATCCAAATCACTCACCCCTTAATATAATATATTATTGTATTTCCTTTATAAAAAATGGTACTATCCTAGGAGGCGGAAATCAAACTAATGACCTTTGCCAAGAACAAAAGTACTCCTAACCAACTGAACTATAAGCCTTTGTTTATGTGGGACTTTTAAGGCCTAAGTTTTAATTTCTTAGAGAAAAGGTCTTGAAAATTCCTGGTTTTGTGGGATTAGTGGGATTAATTGCTCTGTAATCAAATACAACTAGCTCTCATATGATTAACTGAGGCTTGCTTAATTTGTAAGCTACTGACAAGTGACAACTAGCTACTATTTATAAATTCCAGTCACATTATTTTATATAGGAATACGAATGTGCATCCTGTAGGGTTTACTGTTTCAAGAATTTATCTTTCGACCTTTTTTGCAACAAAAATGAAATTCTATTTCTATTTTGCTTCGTAATCTCTTTTTATGAAACTATGAATAATATGACAGACTTTTTAAATAATCAAGATTAAAACCACATACTAATAAAAAAAACAATAAAGATTAATACGGAAAATATATTGTATCCATTGAGTAATATTTGTTGATATATATTAATTAATTACAAAACTGGTTTGTCCCAACTCGAGTCCTAATATTTCTTGACATTATTCCAAGTTCACTATCTGCGAGAGCCTTATGATCAGTAGCAAGAAGCCAGGTTTTGGTTACCAACATGAACTGAATATCTGTTCCTTCTCCCTCCATTGTTCCTCCACGACCCTCCAACTTTGTGATCATTTTAACCACCATGAAATCTTGACTTCTTATATCTTGAGTTGTAATTATAGTTATTTTTCTCCCACTGTTCCCAGCTGGTTGTGTTGTTCCATCCTCGTCCCATGGCTGCAGCTTCACTCTGACGAACCCAAACAGGTTCCCATGGATTTTCAGGAATATTATTATTTTCATTATTTTTCAAATCCTCTTCTTCAAACTCCTTACCCCATCCGCTGCACGGCAATGTCGTCTGATTTATATTGACAGGATGAAGGCCGATAATAACAAACTCACGATCATGATCTAGGGTTTCGGCATCACCATGATCATTGTCGGGTTTATGTTCCTTGCTCTTTTCTAAGTCCAAAATCAGTTGAGGATCAATATTTTCGGTTGACGACTGCCAATCTATATCATCAATATACACGTTGGGATCCGGCAAAGATAGGTCAGAACTGGGAATTAGGCCGTTCATCTGAGCCCAAAACCGGCTTTTCGCCTTCTTGAATGCCTCTTCGCCAGCCGAGTCATTCCACTCAACGATGTTCTTGTGCAGAGACATGCACTTTTTCGTTTCCACGAGTTTTCCCCACGGAATCAAGCCGATGGTCATGCAGAATTTCTTTTCCCAGTAAGGCACACTTGTAAATGAATCGTCATGACGCCGACTGCGATCGTTAGTCCAGGGACGATGACGCTGCTGTTGAGAATAAAGACTGTATGTACCTTGACCTTCTTGTCTTCTCCGACTCGTCATTAAAAACCCTAAGAAACTCTTTGACCAAAAGAAAACCCTAGAAATTAGGAAAAACGAAAAACCCTTAACAGATACCACCAAAGATTCTATGGTTGTAGAACAAACAAGACACTTGAGTGTAACTAGACGTTGAAGAATTAAAAAGGGAACGCGAGAATGTTGTACAATACTTTTACCAAGCAAAGCAACTCCGAGGTTTAACAAATATGATCACACACCACATATGCCACGTTTTAATATATAGCCTTGGGAAAAAGCTTTTCTAATTCTTGTAGGATTACTGAGACAACTGATAATCCCAAAAGTTTCCAAATTTTCGTAGGAAAAACCTGCTTTTCCTAATCCTTGTAGGATAATATTTTAGTGAATATTTTGAGATAATTACCACAAATACAATATTTCAAACGGTCACTCCAACAAAAAGCAACTTTCATTGGGTCTGTTAGTGGATAGGATTCGTACTTATTGGGCTTGGGCAGATGGATGTTAATTAGCAAATTCATTGAGGCTATATGTCTACCCCAAGCAATTTTTTTTTAACCCAGTAACAAAACAAGAACTATATTTCGTGCTTTTTCATGGACTATTAAAATATAAAGAAAACTAATGAAAAGAGTTTGAAAACTTTAAGTTTTAATGATAAGGACAAAATAAAGGGTAAAGTGAATAGTACCAGCATTGACTTTTTAGTGTAAAAATGTGGTTTTTTGTTAAAGTGAACAGTACCGTGGATTTTTCATTAAAACTCCCTAAAATATAATTCCTTGGTGAAAGGTCTTCATAGTTGCAGATTTTGTGGGACAAATGGCGTGCTCTGTAATTCATAACGAAAAATTAAGAAAACTAGTGTCAGATGATCAATTGAGCCTAGCTTTTGTAAACTAATGACAACTAGCTCAAGATTTTATTTTATATTGAATAATGTTATTCACACACTCATTTTTGCCTCTTGCATATTTTTATTAATTTTTTGTTTTTAATCTTCTTCAATTCATGTAACGCCCGAAAATTGAAAGAGGTGTTTGAGAATTAAAAATAGGTGTGTGGATAACACTATCTTTTATATTTATTTTTTTTTGGGATGATATGATGTGAAAGCATAGTATTATTTATGTTGAACATAATGGACTAATTGTTAATAATTTGATAATCTGTACATCACATGCACTCTATACCGTAAGGTTTCGTAGGATATCGGCGAGACCAAAACATAATGTATGTCCATTGTTATACCTTGTCATATCTTTGTATATCCATCTATATATTACCATAACTCTAAGGAAAGAATAATTACAAATGCCACTTATCATTTTTTTTCTTTTCATTTTTCCACAACATTTTTTATATAAGTCTACGAGCACGTAAGTACATGTAGGGTTTCTGGTGAGTTCAAATCCAAGAATTTTCGTTCTTTTCAGCAAAATGGACAAGAAACTGTGATCTAAATATTTTTTTTATACAATAAATATTGAAAATTGAAAAATGAAAGGATCGAACCAAATGCATTGAGATAAATGCTAGCAACAGACTCTTACGAATTGATTCAGACAAAAACCGTATTGAATAATTATAATAACGTAATTAATGAATTCATAACTGGTCGTCGATTCTTAATTATGTGATGACAGTGACCAAATTAAATCAATAGTATAGATAAGATCGAAGTCATATTCATTCAATAACAGACATATAAAACTATCTATCTACCAATACCAAAACCTCCAGAGACTCTCCAATTGTAGAACTTGTGCTTAGTCGTTTTCACTAAAAAGAGTTATGTACGTCTAATCAACTAGGGCAAACCAGCTCTCCCATGGACCACACTTGCACACTTATGAATTATATTGCTTGTTTGCTTGCTTATTCTGGTAATACTCGACTTTCATCATATTGCATTTTTTTAGGTATTGAATCAACTAGTTCTTAATAATGTAATGACTTTTTCTCGTCGTAAAGCTGAAAGATGTTATAAGTTCAGATTTAGTCATAGCTGGAAAATATTACGTACAAATCGAATTATGAAACTAAACAATGTGATTTTAAATTTTGTTTATATGAGGAGAAGGAAAATTGAACAGACCTCGAGTATATAATTCTTAATTACTTGAGCTAAAAATACCTTACATATAATTTTACTTGCAAAAGGAATTATAATGCGTTTTAGTTCTTTATTCTAACTCATAATACACGCATCTACAAGAAGTTTTCAACTTCATATGTAAATTCTTATTTCTTTCTCTATTATTCATAATCAAAGAAGAAGGAAAAACTTCTTTCTTTTTAATCTAAATAATGATTTGTTTTGCAAACAATTGCTTTAATTGGTCAGATAATTAAATATTAATAATAAAAAATTAATAGAAACAAAATTCACATCAAAATATATAAACATTATTATTTTTTGTCACTATATTAAAAACTACTTAAAAGATGATAACGTATTCTTTCATCAAGCGAAAAACCCTAAAAGTCCACGTTGTCTAGTCATTCATTGGTTTTGTTTGCTTCCCAAACATCAACACCAAGACTTGGCACTTTAGAAGTCCTAAGATTGCTTCACTTAATTATTACACGAAAACAACGGAGTCAACGTGGCATCCAAGCGCACCAATCAATCAGATTCCCGCGCTGCGGTACCCTGTGTGTGTCCGGCTGATGTCACTCGCGACGTGTCTCTCTTCCATTGGTGTTGTCGTATCCCCGAATCATTCTCTTGCGGTAACTGGATAAATTAGGTGGACCTCACCCCACGCCCTTGGGAATCTGGGCCCCGCTCTGACGCGAAGCATGAGGCGTAGGATGCGCCGCGCTGGCTGATCCGTAGCTTTACACCGACGCCTTTACCGCCCAATCATTGCTGAATGTTACAGCTCGCACAAGTCACCGCAAGCTGATTTGCAAGCAACTCGGCTCGGCTTGCCTACTAGCTCTCTCAAATTTTCTGTTTTTTTTTTTTTTTTAAATTTTTTAACACAAATAATTTTTCTGTAGAATATTTATTTGAACCTGAACGTTCATTTAATCTCCATGCATGTAAATTATATTTCACCTACATATCTTGTTTCCATGGCAACATTATGATGAACCATAGTAAAAGGCTCATCATCACAACAGAGCTTGTCACTATTAGACATCGGATTCATCTTACACATATATGGTCGTAAAATTTGTGTGAATCGAAGTTAAAATCTGAAACAAACGGAAATATAAAGAAATTTTCATTCGAATATCATTTTTTTGTTACTTGTTATAAAACGCAACATACTTTCTAGTACTACAGTTAAAACACTACTTGGCTACTGTAAATTCAGCAGCTCCTCCTTTTACCCAATTACAAATGGACACATGCTTAATCGGTGTTTACAAGTTCAACTATTTGGATAAGTATCTATATATAGTTGGGCAGAAGCAAGAGCTGCTACTGAATTTGCAGCAACCAAGTAGTATCTCTTTTTTTTTTTTTTTGTGTTAATTAATAATCAAATATGGGATTAATATCACCTTCTTTTTTTTTACAAACGATAACCTTAGTGAGTTAAACTGTTAAATGTTAAAAGGGAGGGTGATCGAACCCCATTAAAATGTATAAGCATTATTGATTTCAGTCACTGTGGTAAAACGTTATATGCACGAATGAGTATTGTGAAGATTGTAATAATATGATTAAATTAATAAGGATGACAACATTACACAAAAAAAATTCGCCGCGTCGCTAAGCATTGACATCATGTTAAAGATAAAGACGAGATTAAGCCAAATAATCGTTCTGCATTTATTGTTTTGTTCAACAAAAGATATAAAATTAAGCAAATCTTAATGGGTTTGTTTAAAAAACTCAACATTACCCCATTCCTTTTATATAAATTGACACCAATTGTCAATTCACCATGCGTGCACTGTTGCCCAAGCCCTTGCATTGCATCCGTATTTGAAACAAATAAGTACAAATTGAAATACCACAAAAACAAGAACTCAACTTTTGACCAAAAGGATTAAGTAGAAAACGGAACCCAATCAAATACCCCCTAAAGCTGAGCCAGCACAACCAAAAGTACACCAAGTCAATATGCAGTTAATTAGGTAAAGAAAAAGAGAAGAGCCGTGAGGTGATAGAAAGAGGAACAGGATCCGAACCATTCAGATTCTGCAGATCAAATAATCTCAACCGTTCACATAAAATTGTGCGGCTGAGGTTACTCTTCCTCTTCAATTTTCTCACTCCCTTCTCATTCTCTTCAACATGCCTTCTTTTTGGCGAAGCAGAAACGTAGAGCAAGAAAGAAAAATAAGAAGATGGGAGGGTTTGAAGGTCGTCGGGGAAATATATGCAGTGGGAACTAGGGATGAAAGGGGATTCAGAAAGGATCTATTCCATAGAATGAGACAGGAAGTTCGAAAGTCTACAAAAATATTTAAAATAAGATTAAATTATTGTTTAAACACATTATCGTCACTTAGTACTACAATTTAGTGATATTTTTCTTCACTTGTAAGTAAGACGTATGAGATTTGAATCTCGTAAATAACGAGTTCGATACCAATTTAATCCTCAACGCCTTATTGTAGTATAAAAAAGGCCACACTATAACTTGGGGTTCTGAAGAGCAGATGTCTTCACATATATTACAATCGTACTAAATGTGAGATCATGATTTGGTTCCCACACTAAATTTTGTCAAAAATACACATTACTAAACTATTGTTCTTAAATTAGAAAAATACGAGCTTAGGGCTTGTTCGGGTGTCTAGGAGAGGAATGGACTAAGTAACTCATAACATGCAAGGTAAATTGAAGGTGGATGTGATTAATTAACTTTCAATTTGGGAGGATGATGAGTAGAATAGAGACACGAAGGAAACTTATCCTTCTAATCCTACTATTTTGTGGTGGATTTTAATGGATACAATTTATTTAATGAGTAATTCATCTTTTGCTTTTAAGTTAGATCCAATTTTTTTCATTTTTATCTTCACCATACTATATCCATTCCTATGCAATTTGACACCAAATGAGGCCGAGAACTATATAACTTCAACCGCGACAAGTGAAACTATATGATTCTCTAAAAAAAAGTGAAATTGTAGACGTAGATTAAGTTGATTGGCTGAGACATCTGCTCTCAAGCACCCAAGTTTAAATTTTCTTTCTTGTAAATTAGAGTAGCATATTAGAGCATTATTCCGTAAAAAAAATTTATAAAAAAAAAACTAACGAAAAGTTTAAAAAAAACTTTAGTTTTAATATAAAAAAAAATGACAAATAAGAGTGTAATGAATAGTACCAAAGAAAGGTAAAAAAGTGATTTTTCGTTAAAAATAAACAATACCAAAAACATTTCGTTAAAACTTCCTTTAAAAAATTACCTAAAATCGGCATCCAATCAATCATTATTGGACTTTTTGTTTAAATAAAAAGTTTAATGCAGAGAGATAAATTTTGAATAAAGAAAATGCTGGCGGGGGCCGCACTCAATGGCTTGAGACAGTGACGCCATCTGACAACACAAATAACAAAGTGTACTCGCTACGATTTGGATTCCCACATTTCATTTCTTCCTCTCTATATAAACCCTACGAAATCCCAACTTCTCATAAACCTAATTCCCGTTAATATTTAATTGCAAATCAAATTCCTCTCAGCTCTGTGTGAATCTAGCTATGGCTGACTACGAGTTTCAAGAATCGGAGGTCATCTTCTCCATGGATAATCTCGACTTCGAAACCCGCTTGGATTTCCGGCGTCACCGTCAAAACGACAAGTCGAATCTCTCGAAGAAGAAGAAAATGGGAAATGTTAACAACAACAACAACAGCAGCAGCAACAATAATATTATCAAGTCGGTGCCGGTCAAAATCCCCGACAACATGTTCGACCGGTTCAGCGGCTCCGAGGACGACAGCAACGGAGATTACTACAAGGAGGAGCAGTGGGACGGGGGAGATATGGTGCCGCCGCATCTGATCGTGCGGCGGCGTATTGCAGGGAAGATGGCGTTCTCGATGTGCACAGGTAACGGGCGGCCGCTTAAAGGAAGGGCTTTGAGTCAAGTCCGGAATACGATTCTCAGAATGACTGGTTTCTTGGAAGCTTAGAATTCATTGTTTATTATTTTTATTTACTTTCATTTAGATTAGAAAAATACAAAAGGATAAAAAAGAAGGGGAGAGCAAATGGAAATTGTTTTTGCCCTGTCAATTACTGTTAATTTATTGGTTCTTTCAATTTATTTTTTTATTTTCATTAGTCTCTTCATCCTGAGATAATGAATCCAATGATATAAAACCATTTCATCTTGTGGAGCTATATTTCGATTTGAATATTTATTCGGTAACTTAAGATGTTTGCTCTAGTATACTACCAGAAATTACTATTTGCCCACAATATTTTGCCCGACGAACCCATATTCGTCGGGTCAAGTGGTTTTACCCGACAAAAATTTCAGTATGTCAGGTAAAAATGGTCAACATTCAGGGTTTTGTCAGAGACTTTATGCGACGTAGCCATTTGGTTAGGTCAATTGGTTTAGACCGTGTGTCCACTTCCTTAAACCGTAATTTGAATTCAACTATACATAAATTATGGGAGGTGATGATTTTCACACTTTTTAGCTTTTCACATACTTCTCTTTATTTTTAGCTCTCAAATTGAATAAATCAAATGAACAACAGACATAATTAAACAAGTGTGTGTGAAAGCTAAAATAGGCGTGTGTTTATCATTTTCATAGAGTATCCGTCAATAAGAAATTCTGTTATTGTTTGTACATGTATGGTTAACGTGCAGGGTGAGGAGTGCACCGCCGCATTCACACCCTGTCTGAGTTTTGTCTGGTCTTAGCAGACCCCAACATCACCAGCCTGGTTTCGGTGAGAAACTTAAGAAAGAGAGAGAGGGAGAGAGGAAGAGAGGGAGTGTGTTTTTGGAGGTCATGAAAAATCTTTTTTTATTTCGAAATGTGATTGTATTTGAGTATTTCTTGACATCTGTATGCGTCAAATTCTGGCAGCTGAAAGGTATGTTCATATTCTAAAGAGTGCTAATAATCGAAACAATTAAATTTAACAATCCAATTGGTGTTTATTTTTTATTTTTTATCACAGAGTGGAGCTTCTGATGATGGTCATGTGAGTGAGGCCACTTTTAAGAACCAATTTTAGTACCACACTTTTCATTGAGGGCAGTGGCCCCTTTGGCTCAGCCACTTTCCACAAAACCTAAAATATATAACATAAAAGTAGAGCAACACGCCCACCATGGTCATCACAGTGTTTGTTCTCAGCTTGTTCCCTACCTATAGGACCCCCTGCACTCCATACCGCTAAAGAACAGCATCCCACAGTATTGTTTTATTATTTGGTCACTATCAATATTAAAATAATTATCTTCTAACACAAATCCTTCGCTTCAAGTCTCAACGATCTAATAAAGCAATAATTTTCGCACTCTTAGTTCTAACACTTTAAATTAATTATCTTATAGCTTTTATGCCTAGAATAAGGATACTCTTAGAATGTAACAATCATTGTATACCTATAGTATTTGTGTATTGTAATTTCTCAATAAAAGAAGAGAAACGTTCATATGTTTTATGAATTGATTCTAAACTTTCTGTTATTTGGATTGCAAAAACATGAATGATTTTTACCAATTCACGTTATCCTACGAGACTTACGTTAATTTACAATATCTAATTAATAGTGTGAAAACTGCTATATAATATCATAGTACTATTTGTATATTGTTATTGTTTTATGAGGAATGTTAAGATAAATCGCATCATCAATTTTAAGATCTCTAGCATGTGGATTGCAAAATCATGAACGATCCAATTGGAATCATAATAAGAGCACCGTAATTAAGAGTGTGACAATCCCTATATATCCAATAGTATTTGTGCATTGTTATTTTTTAATAAATAAATTGAGCATTTAGATGGGCGTTTAATTTCAAACTCTTCATTATATGGATTACAAGAACGTGAATTCTTTCTTTATATCAATCATGTTTTTGTGCGCGACTTATGCTAACATTATTACCAAATAAACTAAACATCTGACATATGTTATTGACAAGTGTCATTCGCTTTACAATTATGTAATCGCATTAAAAAGAAATATTGATGATGAGAATCCGATTAACAATATATATTGGTACTGAGAAGAAGAAATCCAAATATAAACCAGAGGAATGACACCGTGGCCACGTGTGCATCTTTACAACTAGAGACACATGGATGGTTGCGATCATCATGTCAGAAAAAACAGACAGTGTCCGATCATGAACCAATGACGTAGATCACATCAGAGTCACCAATTCTTAAGTGAAAAAATAAATAAACAAACCAGATATTGTAATATATAAATCAGATACGCCTCACTGTATTTAATTATTACTCAAATGGCCGTCGGGGCTTGCTTTTCCAATGAAAAAACTATGTTTTGTGTTGAATTCGCTAGCGGTGGATTTTGTTCCTTTGCTCATGGATTCCAAACTTCGAAAATCGGCAAATTACATAAGAGTCCAGAAAAAGGAGTTTAGAAATTAAAAAATAGGAAGCAGAGAAATTTAGCAAATGCGGCATATATATGCTCCCGAATTTGAATTATGTCCAGTCTAAAGATTAAGAAATTGTATTTTTTGTTTGTGAGAAAAAAGAGTTTGGAGTCTTTGATTTGTGTGTGGTGTGCCAATGAAATTTGTTAATAGGATCAAATTCATTTCCCATGATCTGAATTGTATGATATTGGGCTCCAAACAATAAAATCCAAAGAAAACTCTATCCGATGGTCTCATCTTTCCTTTGAAAAATAATAAAGTTGAAAATTATAAGTTTCTTGATGACTTGAATACTTAATCAAATCCTCCCAGTATTAGTTAAAGGAATTGTTGGATAATTTAAACTAAATGAGTGGTTGTTAGGATGCAAATGAATTTTTGGCATAAAATTATAGAGATGCATCTTTCTTTTATCTTCCAAAAGTTATCAAAACTTTAGTTAGGTAGGAACTCTAAATTAAATAAAATTAATCCAAAGACTTGATGGCAACATATATCATATAATTCATAAGCATTATTTTATGAGACTTAGAAGTAATATATAACAGGAGTTGTTTTCGTGTATTTGTCCAAATGGGAGCACAAAAGGTGCTAAATGCTAATATTTAGCAGCTAAACCAGCACTGATTGACCAAACTGGTGTTTTCTTAATATGCTTTCCTTCTACAAACGCCATCATATGATTATTGTCCCAAAAGAAAGTGACCAAACAAACAAACAATCCACTAAGATTCTGTTTTTAGAAAGTAGAAAATTGTTATGAGTTGCTCTTATTTTTATCGTGTAAAACTTATAAGTTCAACCCTAAATACGTGTAGTAACTTACAAACTACATATACGAATTCAATATATTTGTATAGTTTTATGTTCATGAGAGTTGAAACTAGAATCTACACGCCCCAGAAGTTGATTCAAACTATGGACGTCTAAATTTGCAGCTTTTCCACTCTATCATTATTTTTATGTTTAACAAAAAAAATCTTGCATCCTCATATTTTTCTATGAGAAATGCTAGCAACCTTTGTACTAACTCTTGAATTTGGACCTTTTCACCTTTTTAAATGCCATGTGTCATTTTTTGCACAAAAAATATGCAATTTAATGCCTTTAGAATTATATTTTTAATTTTTCATCTTCAATCCCGAGCCAAAAACATAAAAAGTTCTTTTTTTTTTTACAAAATGAAAAATGGCATATAATAAAGTGAAAATATCCAAATAAAAAGGTTAGTGCAAAAATTGTTATCACTTTCGGTTTTCCATTTCCATTAACAGTATCGAAGAAAGTGTGGAAGAAAAATGCACAAACCCAACTTCCAGATGTAATCAGAAGTATTTGATTATAGTTATAGCCTATAGGGTGCTTTTTCAGTTGCACAAGATACTTAATTTGCCTGCCTTAGTCTTATCCCTTTGAAATGGGGTTCATCAGCTAAAAGAATAAAAAATAAATCTGCTAATGGTCAACTATATATACACTCAGATTAAAGAAAGCAACGCTACAGATACACACATGTACCCACACACAGGATTTACGTGCTATCACCAATTGTAGTCCCCAAGTTTTGAAATTCAAAATACCAAAAATTATCCTTCTCCCAATTTAAGTTTTTTTTAGCAAACGATATTATTTACACTAAAGAGGTGAGGGAATGAGCTAAACTTCATAATAGGCTAGCAATAATGTGGTTGAAATTCGTTTTTGGCGAGAATCGAACCTAGCTAAAACCTTTTACTTACAAACGAAGAGAAATATTACTAGACCGTAATACTAAGTGACTCCCAAATAGAATTTTAACATAAGACAATTCAATTAATGAGGACAAAAATATAACTTTAAATTGAGTTTTGAATTTCAAAATAAAACCCACATAGTTGGTGCTTAGCTTCATTCTTTTTGGATTGTTTTGTTAACACCTTATCACAATTTTTTGAATAAAATTTCGGTTTTCTAAATACAGACGGTTACGATTTATTGTGTTTGGTCTGGAGTACTCTATGGTGGAAGGTATTTTGGTGGGTGTATTAAGATAATTTTTACTTAAAAATTAAGTGTGAGATAGATGAGTTGTGGTCAACTCCCTTATTTGATTTTGTAAGGTATTTTCTTTATATTGAAACTCTTAGGAAAATTTTATTTGAACTTATATAATCTCTTTCTATACTTAATTTACTCTTTACACCTTCATCACTTTTAATTAAACTATCTCTTTAAACCCAAATTTACTACCTAAATTATCCTTATAGACACAATTCAATATATAAATATCTTTACACCCATTTAGAAAATAAAAACCATTTTTATAGATAGATAAATACTGTGACATCCCACATCGCCCAGGGGAGTGATCCTTATATGTATATTCCCATCTCTACCTAGCACGAGGCCTTTTGGGAGCTCACTGGCTACGGGTTCCGTAGGAACTCCGAAGTTAAGCGAGAAGGGGCTAGAGCAATCCCATGATGGGTGACCCACTGGGAAGTTGCTCGTGAGTTCCCAAAAACAAAACCGTGAGGGAATGGTAAGCCCAAAGCGGACAATATCGTGCTACGGTGGTGGAGCGGGCCCGGGAAGTGATCCGCCCCGGGCCGGGATGTGACAAATACAATTAACATGTGATATAGGTTAATTATAAAAATTAAAAATAAAATCTATAAATGCGATTTAGAGCAAAAAACAGGAAAAAAAATATATTGTAAATCTTATCAATAAATAAAAATAATTATAGACAATAATTCTAGATTAGACTTATTTTAATAGACTTGATTAATTCTAATATTGGACTTATATCAAGTTTCTTAAATAAGAATTCACATTTAAGGTTTAAGTTGGATGTAGTTATTTAAATAAAATTTCCCAAACTCTTATATTGGCCACCAAGTTTACTTTTCTTGGGGACCAAGTTTAAACCCTAATATTTCAAAGCGCTTCTTCTTATCCTATCGCCTCCTTCCCCTTCCGCCTCCCTCTATGTCTTCATATCTCTTTTCCCTTTGTTAGGTACTCAAGCCCAAGGGAAGAGCCCAATCCAAAAGACTAGTCCAATAGGTGGGAGGACCCCAAGGACTTAAGTACAACTACACCATTTATAGTGTAGCTGATGTGGGATCATAACATCACACCACCCTTCAGAAGACCCGATGCCCACGGCGGCCCTTACTCTGGTGGCTTTCACTCTTAACAGCAGCGCACCCTTTGGTCATCCCGTTAAGGTCGCCCTTTCCAGGTCGCTTCCTCCGCAACGTCGGGAACCTAGGCTCTGATACCAATGCTAGGTACTCAAGCCTAAGGTAAGAGCTCAATCCAAAAGACTAGTCCAATAGGTGGGAGGACCCCAAGGACTTAGTCACTTAAGTACCACTACACCATTTCTGGTGTAGCCGATGTGGGATCATAACACCCTTCAATTCTTGGTCTAAAGCAAGTGAGACTTGATAGCTTGCCCGCTACGGAACAGAAGATGTCTTGTGCTATTTGTTTGGAGAATTTTTCTAACATAAGTGATAGCTTGGATGATCGTCACGATCAAAAGCTAATTCTTTGCTTGCCCTGCTCACACCTTTATCATAGACATTGCACGGCTCGGTGGCTGCTGACTAGTCACGGGGACTGTCCTGTGTGCCAAGATCGAGTGCCAATTGTGGGAGCTGGCCGGGAGCGACCAAAGAGGCTCCAATTTTCAGTTGGCCAGTACCCAACGCCAATTGCGCCAGTCAGTGAGCCTGAGCTGCCATCAAAACCCTTATGGCTGCAGATGGTTGATAAGGCGCACTTGGGGCGGCCTGATAAGGTGAACTTCACGGTTGCCGGTGCCATGTTAACTGCTAGGGTTCTTTTCAGATTATTAGCTGATTAACTGTGGTCCAATAAAAGCCTTGGAAATGTTGCCAATTGTTCAGAGCTTGTGTTTTGATCAATGGGGGAATCAGTTTATATGAAGATCTATTTAATTGATTGCTTTTGGAAAAAATTTCCATTTGTGCTATCAATATCTTCAGAATGTTTGCACAAAATTAGCCAAAAAATAATACAACTTTTGAAGATATGTAGCTATAACAAGTTTAACGAATCAATATTGCAACATTGTGTACAACAACAGTTACAGAGGAATCAGTTCCATTTGTATTCCTTTCAATCCGAAAGAGCTTATAAATGACATTACAAGAACAACAAACAAGAAACAACGAAGAGCAACGCTGATGGAAGATTAACCAAATGCACCCGCAAGTCCAAAATTAGCATTCGAAGAATCTGCATGTGATTGTCAGTAATTAAAACAGAGTTGCAACAAACTACCACATAACAAAATTGCAGATAAACAAACGAAGCCCAAGTTGAAAATCCCTCCCCACTCACCTGGAAAAATTGTCTTTAGAGCAATTACTATAACTGAAAAATGTATCACATGTATGCTCACAACCTCACTGCTTTGCTTTAAACAGGTCTAAAACAGCGTTTGCGTGATGCTGTGGAAGTTTTCTGAATACTTGGTACATATTCAAATTTGCTGAAGTCAACAACAGTCGGTCTGCAATAAATAAAGATAGAGTCATTCATGTTAGCGTAGCGCAATGAACTTTAAGATTGGATCGTCCATACACAACAGGGATTACCTATTGGTACTGGTGTTTTGGACATCCTTCAGAGGAGCACGGAGACCACTTGCACGAGAACCAGATGAGGAAAATCTAAATGATGATATTACTGATACAAAATTTTCCACTGATTTCTCTGCTATATCTGAATAACGGCCTAAATGGGAAATATTGGATGAGAATTTTCCTTCTTCATTTGTGTCTGTAACTGCCCTGTTCAGGCTAGATGCACAGGGACCTACATTGAAGAAACAAAACAAAATATTTGCTCAGATGAAAGATTCAATACGATATAAGATTAATGAGCTTGGCATTAGCATGGATCTGTAAGTGAACAGGAGACGCTTATCTTGAACAGTTAATAAAAAGCATATCAAATAACTTGATTTCCAAAATAGGGTGCTAAACTATTTTTTTGAGTTTTGACTAGCACTTACCATCATCAGGAAGGGATGCACTGATACACAGTGGTTCGGGTTTCACATTCTCCTGAGGTAGTTAAACAATAGTGTTTTTATAAGAAAAATAATCATAAACACAAACATTCTAAGCATAAAATCAAAAGAGAGAAAAAACACATACCACTTGAACGTTGTCATGTGGGGAGGTTTTCCTTTTAGCGACTTTTCTATTAAAATAGCTGTTCTCAAAATGAGTACTCTCAGGAACTGCATCCTTGTGCATATCAATAGCAAGATCATCCTTCAGCAATCGCTTTTCCTGATTGCGTTCACTGATTGACTTATCCTTGAAATAAGAACTTCTAACAATGACCTTTCTGTGCTCCGTTCTTGTCTTACCACCCTCAACTGTGTCTGGGGCATTCTTACATTCACGCTCCCTATGCAGCGTTACACAAGGCTTAGGGATATAATGTCTGGGTTGTTGCAACAATGTATTTTCTGGACTTCGTCTCATGCGCACCATGTCTTTCAATGTCAGGAACACAAATTCAAGTGAGTTGTAACTACTAGTAACCAGAAAACTAAAAACGGATCCATGAAGTTATCAAAGGGGAAACTATATCCTTACCATGATTTTGAGATTCTATTGAATCAGGGACATCAGTGTCGAAGTCATCTTCTACCTAGAAAAGACAGATAATTTATAAAGTGTAACGCCAGTTGATTAATAAGTGATCCTAGAAAAGACAGATAATTTATAAGGTGTAACAACAGTTGATTAATAAGTGATCTTCGAATAAGAATTATCATATCACACCCATTTATGAAACTCACTGAATCACTGGGAGGTTCATTTCCCATGTTGTCAGAGTTAACAAGGGATGACTCTGAGCAGTTTGTTTTACACGAAACATCATCCGCAGAGGCATTTTCATTGGGACTGAGAGAAGAGTCATCAACCGGACTTGGAGAATCAGGTGAGTTCCTTGGAGCTGTGAATTTTCTCTTTGCTTCAAGAGAGGCAAAGCCTTTAGTTGTCAAAGAAAAACTGCAGAACTTGAGCCCAAGCAATATATAAGCTACAAAAATGTAATACTGTGAACATTATTTTTATACTGATTCTTTAGCACAATATACTGAATCAAAACCTAGATAATGTAATCAAGCTTAAGAAAAAAAGGGATTCAAAGGATACAAAAATATTTAGTCAGGAGGTTATTCTGCACAGGCAAATCCAGCCTTTTATTTATCCTTCCAAGATTGACATTTTTGGGTTGGTAAGTTCTGTCGGCACTAAAGTTCATTTCCTGATCCCGCAAAGAGAAAAGAAGAAAACCTACTTTAGTCTCATTAAGACTAAACTAACACACACACAGACAATTGAAGAAAATCAATCAGAAAAAAATAAACCTTGTAGAAATCGCACAGAGGATACCTGGAATGGCATTTTAGTAAATGGATCAATATCACCTTCTGCTATACCTTTAGCTATATGCTGTGATATCGACGTATTTCAGGTTAAGGCAAAATCTTATGCATTGAAAAGAATAGACGGAAGTAATGAAACAATAAAAGAAAGTAATAAGATGGTTGACTGAGATGAATAGTATAAAGGATATGGTCCTAAGAAGTCAAAATCATCCACAACATGATCAGACATTTCAGACAAGTATACAATATCTTGAGAAACGGGATCATAAACCCGTTGATGCTGAAAGGTCAATATTGCTTTCTTGAATGATTCTTCATATAGGGGAGGAACTGAAGCAGTACTGTACTTTAGGTGCTTAATTACCTGAAGTCGGACAGTCATCAGTTACAGTTACTTTAAAACAAAATTATTCAAATGATGCCGGTCTGTTTTCCGAAATTTAAAGAATGGATGAATGATAAACTTCACCTTATCATAACTTGTGAACTTTTTTATGAGGGCGTGTGCCCTTTTCAGTCCCATTCCAGGCAACGACTGTAAATAGTCACAACCACTCAGAATACACATCTCCAGAAGCATCTGTTTTGTGAATCCAGAAAAACTCAAGTCCTTGTTCCGATGTAGAATTGAATACTGAAACTCAACCCCTTGCCCAAATTTATCCATTTTAAAGATAATCTGGATTACAAAAAGAATTATCATACCACACAGAGAAATTTCTAATAGTAAAGAAAAGAAAAGTGGTCTGTGCTATACAGATAACTAACCCTGGGGCATCCGAATGGTATCAGATCTGAGTCCTCAGTGATTACTGCTTCTACCTGCTTGCTGACAGCCAAGAACGTCATTTGAGCATCTGCCTCGTAAGGAGCCACCACATAACATACATTCTCTTGCTTTAACACCTTCAAGGAGCAACAGTATCAACAAGAGAGGAGATAAAATTCTGTAGAGCTAACGATAAACATAAATCCCTACGAAGATCTGAAACTCTAAATAGCTAGTGATCTTTAACCCAAAAGCGACTTTTTTACCTGGATTAGCTCACGTGCAATTGAAGGTGAAATGTCAACAGCTTTTTGGTAGCAATCATAAGCAGCAGCAGAATTTCCATTGGACTCATGCTCACTGGCACGTGCAAGATTTTCCTTTCTCACCCTGTGTAAGGAGAACATAAAACAGTTCCTAAGTTGAGTTATCCATGAACCACACATAGACCTTAAGAGGCGAACACCAGTCTCTTATGTATTAGTTTTATCAAATTAATAAGGATAGAAGAGAAGGATCAGTAGCTCAGCCTCATGTTGCAGAGACAAACCAATTACGCGTTAAAGATCGGAAGCTTGCCAAATGTAGTAGAAATGACATAGACAGGGTGGTCTTTTAATGAAAGGTTTGAGTTGAGACATCTAATCCCCATACAAGGGAAGCGAAAGAAAAAATATTAAGAGGTTGAGTTGGATATATCCGCCCATATAATCCGTTGGCTACATACACAAACTTATGCACTAATAGTTTCAGTTTATCTCTAAGGGTGTCCAAACACATCCATCAGCATAAGCATTCAAAAGTTTATCAAGGATTTAGACATCCTAAATAGTGGATCAAACCTAAGCTAATATTAATTAGTCAATTCGTTACATATCTGACACTATTGAAAAATTAAATGTCATCAAGAATTTATGCAACCTACTCCAAAACAAAGAGCAAATATAATATGGATTACAACCAAGTGGAATTAGAATAAAAGAGATGCCACCATACCTTCCACGTTTGTTCTCTTGTTCAATCTTCATTGGTAGAAGTCCGCCATCAAATACAAGAACGGGTTTAACACCATAATGCCGCAGCAGGTTTACTCGATGCATACAATAGTCAATGTGCCTAAAATGGGAATGAAATGCAAGCGAATCATATATAACAGAAAATCTACTTACATAATCAACCACGCTAAACTGCAAAGAAGCTTTGAGATGATAAATTATTTCAGCTTTGAATCCTACTTTTTGAAATTAGTACTTTGGATCCATAAAATCACTGACTACAAAAAAAAATGCAGGTAGCTTCTTATCGGTGAACTTCATAGGACGAAAATGATTTCAATTCTTCATGTACGTACTGCTCAATAAGTAGCTGATTTACCAAAATTAGTGTTTTTTTGTCAATTTACTTGGAAGAGAGAACAATGACTGAAAAAGTGAAATAATACCGTAATCGTGAAAAGCACCCAAAAAATGCAAGTAATCTGAAGCAAAAGAGGGAAAGGGATCACTTTAAAAACCCATTTTGTCCTTTCCTATAAGCTCACTGCCAAATTCTGGTTCTTTTATCTCAAATTCTTCAAATTGGTGAAACACAAATAACAATAATTTCATCTACTTAACACCAGAAACAGCTCCGCTAAAGGCCCATCATTATACAGGAAAGAACACATCGGAATGCTCGAACCAAGACGGCCCATCATCGAATTTGCATCAAAATGGTCAAAACAAGAGGAACCCATCATCACATTTTCGTAAAAGCATCGAAATTTGCAGCTAATTCATGTCAGAACGACCGGCAAACAAAAACCCAAAACCCCAATCCGACAAATGCGATGAAAAAAAGAGAAACCTGGAGGTGGGTATGCCTTTGCAGAGCTCTCTGCTGCAGGACAAGGCGCCTTTGTGAAGCCAAGAGTAGGTATCCACCGCCACGCAGGTGCCCTCCAAGTCCTTAATGTGGATTGGCGCCATTATCGATTTAAGTAGCGGCAGTAGCCCTTGAATCCCCATCTTCTTTCTTCTCAATGTCGCACGCTATGAGTTCTGTTCAAATGGCTTCATCTACTAATTAGAGAGAGAGAGAGAGAGGTTATTTGGGAAGACCAAGGGTTAGGAAAAAGAACCTGGCGGGAAACCTTATGGTAAATGTTGTGGGAAGACCAAGGGTTAGGAAAAAGAACCTGGCGGGAAACCTTATGGTAAATGTTGTGTTTGGCGGGGGAGGATTTTTGTGTTTTAGTATTTTCAATGGCAAAGGTCAGCGTTGTTGACCAATACAAAAATGGTATAGCAGCCCAATATTGTAGCCCAGATTTAAGAACAATTGAATAGTAGCCCAATGTTGTAGCCCAGGAAATTAGCCCAATAGTAGCCCAAATAGATACCATCAGCCTGTAATGTGCATTATTGATTAAAAAATAACATTACACTTTTACCACGTTTTGTATACCACATTATACTCGCGGTACAAATGTGATGTACAAAATGTAGCACCTTCTTGAATACCTGCTTTAATAGTTCTAAAAGATCCTTAGAGAGTCGTGCTTGCCCATCTTCTGGACCCATCATCTGATATGATCCCACAAAATCAGGTTCTCGAGTACCTGTGCCCAGAGCGAGTTTGATTTGAGTCTTCATCGATTGGGTGGTAGAGCAAGCCCCCAAGCGGTAATCGAAATTAGCTGTCTTTATTGACACAACACGAGCACATCCGATAAAGGCATGTTGTCCGCCTAAAAGATCTGGCATCTCCAACTATTTTTTTGATAGAGCAAATCCAGGCTTCCAATTGTCATACCATAGTTAAATGGTTGAGCCGTCTCCTACTAGGTACTTGATCTTCCCACAGCTATGCTTCTAAGTTTGAGTATCTTCCTCCATACCCAAGAGCAATCACCCGGTGTTTTCAACTCCCAAAATATTTAAAAATTGTATTTTATATTAGAAAATGATTTCAATGACTCATTTTCTCTTTATGCACATTTAGTAAATTACTTTATTTATGTATCTTGACTCTCGTTTGATTTATTCCATTTAATGACAAAAAATAAACAATAATGTCGCGTGAGAATATGTTTGAAATCACTCGTGTGGGAATAATTCATTTTAATAGAACTAAACAAAATTATCATGTACCCATCTCTTCTCTTCCTTATTGTGAGAAATGTGTAATTACTTATTTGGAGTGCCAATAATAACTCTATCATTTTTTTTCTGTTAATTTCTTACATGTAATGCACTTGACAAACTTTTAAGAGCATATGCATCAATAAAATGCTAACTTCACAAAGAGAATTAGTAAATACTTGAAACTCTATAATTGAGTTATGAGAAAAAAATACAAGTAGTAATAAAAACTTAACATGCAATAGTTCACAAAATGAACAAAACTACGCTCAATTTGACTAACGTTCAGAGGGAGAGGGTGTCACATCCCGGCCCGGGCGGGACCACTTCCTGGCCCCGACTCCACCGTAGCACAATATTGTCCGCTTTGGGCCCCCAATACACCCTCACAGTTTTGTTTTTGGGAACTCACACGAGGACTTCCCGATGGGTCACCCATCCTGGGAATGCTCTCGCACGCTACTCGCTTAACTTTGGAGTTCCAACGGAACCCGAAGCCAGTGAGCTCCCAAAAGGCCTCATGCTAGGTAGAGATGAGAATATACATATAAGGATCACTCTCCTGAACAATGTGAGATGTCACAGGAGAGGGTCGGAAAGGAGAATATTGCTACAAATGTTTTTAAGAACTCATAGCGAAATTGAAATTCAAAATAAAACAAGGCCTACAACTCAAAAGCATTGCTAAATTTTTGCTCTTAGTTTTATGAAATAAAGCACGATAAATTAAGAAAACTACTATTAGCATAAAAAAATAAAATAAAAATCTCATTTTGCACTTCTCAAAACTGTATTTTTTTTATTTTTATAATCATAGAACTTTTGGAGTGCAAAATGATATTTTTGGAGTGCCAATAACAATTCTCTAAATTAATTAACTTTATTAGTTTAATTAATGGTAAGAAACAAGCACATGAACGACAACATTATACACCTTTGCTATATTGTTTGATAGCCAATTATTAATGAAAATCATATCTCTTGTCTTAAACAAGGGATGAAATAAGAACATGGGATCGATGCCAACAAGTAAAACATGCCGAGGAAGCATGGCCGAATGAAACCTGCATCATTGCTTTGTTGTGTCCATGTGTATGTTCATGTCCGATGCAATGGTTCAACACATATGCCATATTCGTTTAATAGAAATATGAAATCATAGGTTTTTACAAAAAAAACAAAACTAGCTAGAATTGAAACATGTGACAGGTGCAATAAGGGCGCCAAAGAGAAGCAATAATTGAAATTAAATGAAATAATAGACCCTTCTAGTGTATAAAATAAATGAAGAAAAAAAAAATCCTCAGATGGTGGATCCTATCATTCATGATCGATTTCGAATCAAACCATGATCAATGACGAGTACACTCGTCCACCTTTAGGAGAATTTTTCAGTATGTCAGGAACATGGCCCAGTACATCAAATGTAAAAATACATTGGTTGGAAATTAAAAAAAAAAATTTCAACCAATTGTTTTATTACACTTGGTGTATCGCGCTGTTTTCCCAGCTTACTGAAAAATTTCTCATCCTTTGGACCCTCCATTAATCTTAGCTTGCATTGTAGCGGAACCAACATGGGTTGGATAATAACACTCTAACATAGAAGGTTAATTATCTTTTTATGCAAGTGGTTACACAGGTAACCTGGTGAACCCTCTTTCAACTTTTTCTCTCATGTAAAATAAGTTGAGGGACCAACTCCAGGACGAATTAGGTATGAAAGATCCATTTTGAAGACTTGATGAAGTGTACATTGGAGAAAAAAATTTGATGAAGATCACATGTACAGTAGTTTGTTGTCCCACTCAATGTTGCCGACCATACAAGAACACTTCTGCATATTCCAATATTCTTTCGGATGTTTAATTTAAAAGGGTAATGTTAGGGAGATCAAAATTTAAATTAAATTTACAAACGCAATAATGTGTCATTAATAAAAAAAACACGTTAATTAACACTTAACTAATAATTCAATCATTAACATCCACATCATTTGGTTTTTAAATTTTAATTTAAAATTTTGATATTCCTAACGTTATTCAATTTAAAATCTCAAACGTTCAGAACTAAAATATATAAAATGCATGAGGGCACAGTCACTGCAGGGCATACATTTGTAATGCAAGTGACAAGCAGCCAATAGGCAACAGTACTAGAAGTTTCCGTTGGCTCTGAAAATTCTATAAAGATCTCAACCAACGATGATTGACATTTCCTAGTTGTACTCGTCTCCATATATTTAGAGAGAATCTCGAGTAAGGTGCCAGTACGTGGTCGGGCTTGTGCTACCCCTCACTACTAAGCTGTAAGGCTGCTGAAGATGGAATGGAACAAATACGAGTCTGATAAACCAAAACACATGTGCATGTTGTGAAGAAAGTGTTCAGTAGCGTGCTGAGAACACAACTTATACATCAAGTATCATAATACAAGTAATTGAATACTTGAAAAAGAAAAATTTCAACTACTTATATTAAAATACTTGAAGCAGTAGACTGTATTCTCAAGACACTAACAAATTTCTCCATATTGTGCTTATGTGTGGCTGCGAGGTGGAAAGAACCAATCATTTTAAGTGACGAAAGTTTTGCCAAAGGGCAGTGAAAGAACTAATGATTGCAAAGTTCTATATAATTTGCAGTAACAAGCATGGAGAACTATCGGTTTTCAATTTTTATAGGTCCCATTTTATTTATTATTATTTATTTGAATTATAGACGTAGAGAAAAGTATAAGGGCGAAAATATGAACGAATAATGATTGAGGGAGGAAGAAGAAATGAAGGGAATATATACCATATAAATTTCTTTCACTCTTCTTCCACCATTATTCCTCCACCCTTCTTTAAGACTATCTATCCATCCTATCTCTCACACACTTTCTCTCTATCTATAGCACAAACAATAAATGGAATTATCTTTTCCATAAATATTTAAGTTTAGCATGTAGTTGGACATCATTTGCTTCACAAAAGATTGATTTGTACGAGTTTGATTCACAGTTGTAGTAGTTTGCCCTGTTTCGTACGTGACGTCCCTTTTTTGCCGGTATATTGGCTGTTGCAAAATATCATCTTTATAAACATCCTGTCAATTGTAAAAACACAAACACAAACCATACATGAACACATAAAAAATATAAAAAAAAGTTGGTGGTAAATAAGACATTCTCGCTGTTATGTGTAACAAGAAGTACATCTATAAATAGCTTCCCCCTTTGGTTTGTTAATGTCCACAGCTACAATAGAAAAGAGAGAGAAAGCTTCTGCTTGGTGAATACATACATTTTCTTAAGCAGAAGTTTTGATAATCGATAGGTCGATATGTTGCCAATTGGATTGTCTTCTGTTTATCTATGGTTCAGTACTGCAGCCGGCATTGCTGGTATACCTTCTTCATTTTTACACAATGCATCTTTCTATATATATATATTTGCTTAGAACTTCTTCTATGCATTCATATGCTTTAGATACAGGTTTCTGGTTCATGAAGCACAACCATGCATGAATTTTTTTTAATGACTTCATATCATAGTACTGTCGCGGATTTGAGGTAATCCGATGTGATAGTAATTTGTTAAAACTAGTATGTATAATATGTCAATTATTTGTTTTATTTACTGTATATAACTGTCATATGATGGGAATTCTTTTTTTGGTACAATAGTCAGGCTAACTCGATTAGCAAAGAACCTATAAACTAAGCCAAAACTGGGTCTAAAGACCGTTATAATATCTTCTTGAAAAAGACAACCCACACCAGCAGGAGGAATCTCAAAAACATGAAGTGTAAACCCAAATCCAACCAATCTCAGCAAGTTTATCAGGCACAAAATTTCCTTCCCTAAAAATATGTTGAATAATCTGGCATCTATCACCATTGATCAAGGGCTTACAACTAGCAACCAATTAAATTGAAATTTTTATTCTCCTTAATTATATGAAAGAATTGTTTTACAAGTTAAAACCATTTATTCTACTTTGTGGAAAGTTTTATACTTGACAAAAAATTACCTGTGAAAATATAATCATTTTTCAACTTCTTGTATGAAAATTAAAGTATATTATTGGTTTAAAAAAAAAAACCTTTGGCTGATCAATGAAAATATGCATAACAAGTATGATCGGGTAGATATGCAAGTATGACCCAAAAATGATTAGATATGCAAGAAACATTCTAACACCCATCTTTGTCAACTGCAGGCAATATCTGTGCAATTTCGTTGTATGTGTCACCAATGTAAGTTTTTCAAAAAAGGGTAATACTAGAAAGACTAAATTTGGAAACAAAATTTGCAAACTAAATGATGCGTCACCAATAAGAATGAGCACGTTTATCAACGCTCAAGTAATAAACTAAATCAACTTCCATGTTCATTAGTTTCTAAAATTTTGTCTTACTAGCATCCTTTAAAAAAGGGAATTCATTAAAATATTTGCTTACCCTAATGATTTATGCACTTCCCACTCACTTTTGAGTCTTTTATGTTCTTCAGGCCAACATTTAAAAGAATTATCACAAACAAGTCAACAGAACAATTCTCAGGATTGCCTTACATATATGGTCTTTTAAATTGCTTGATATGCACATGGTATGGCCTGCCTATAGTGAAGAGTGGTATTATAATGGTGGCTACAGTCAATTCAATCGGAGCTGTTTTCCAGTTAGTCTACTTGATCATTTTCATTACCTACGCCGAAAAATCAATTACGGTAATTATAAATCCTAAAATCTACCATACTCTTCTTAAGATCAAGTCCCTTTTACAACTCTGCATTACTGACTACGTGTTGTTCTTCAAAATGTTCATTGCAGCTGAGGATATCGGGATTGCTCGCAGCAGTTTCTGTTCTTTTTGCGGCTGTTGTACTTGTGAGCTTAAGACTTGTAGGCCATGAGAGGGAACTGTTCGTTGGATATATATGTGCTTTTTCAGTAGTTTCAGTGTATGCTTCGCCGTTGTTTATCATCGTAAGTTCGTGTGGAATAATTCTCACTCAGATTGTTTTCAGATTGTGAAATTTCTTCTCACTGATTTCGTTTCACATATACCCTTTTTCAGAATTTGGTGATCAAAACAAGAAGTGTTGAGTTCATGCCATTTAATCTTTCTCTTGCAACTTTCTTGGTGAGTTTCTCTTTCTGTGCATACGGAGCGTTGCAGGGCGACCCCTTTGTCTATGTAAGTATTCTTTTTCCTTGGACGAATTTCAGCAGTTATATTATCACTCTAAAGTCTAAACAGCAACAACATCCCACTTATATAACGTATTAACTTGTGTTCATTATTTTTCATGCAGATCCCAAACAGTCTCGGTACAATTTTAGGGTTTGTCCAGTTGGTTCTGTACTCCTACTATAGCAAAATGTCTGGAGATGATGACTCGAGAGAACCACTGCTTGCTTAATTTCGGAGGCGTGCGTGAACGAACTTACTGGACTAGTTAAAACTCAATGCGGTAAAATCAAAGCCCTAGGTCATAAATTGTGATAGTGAGAACAGTATCATGAGATTATGAAGGGTTTGGAGTTGCTACGTGATGCACAGAAGCATCTCAAGCGTCTATCAACAAACAAGATCACAAGAGAGGGTCATATTAGCCCTAGGTCAACTCTTGGATTAGCACTGTTTATCTTCTCTTAATTGTTAATTATTTACTTAATTAGGAAAATGTTGTAATATTTCCATTTATTATTGTACTTTTAGTATTTTCCTAAATAGTTTAGGGTTGTCACCCTCTGTAAGCCTAGCCTTGTAATTCATTAATCAGTTTACGTCGAGTTGATGTTGAATTTAATTATAAAATATCTTTACCACTGTCAACTACTGGTTGCAAATTAATCCATTGGATTGTTAACCCCATTACCCATTAAGATCTATTTTAGTTTTTTTTGTTTGTCAAATGATAGATTTTGTTAAATTATTAACCACCGACGGGGTTCAAACCCACGCAATCATGCAAGTGCTCAACTCATTTCCACCACTGTGGTAAATGACCACTTGTTAAGATCCATTTTAGTTTGATTTCACCTTAATTTCACCATTATCCCCATTACCAATCTCACTTTTATATTATGATGATATCAAATTAAATGAGTCTTAACAAGTACCCATTAACAACTCAATAAATTGATTGCCACCTCTACCGCCAACTTTGTCCCGCTAATTCTTACATATGTGCATTGGCGCTACCTGCATGTGCTGTGTTAGACAAGGGATAGAAAAACTTCTAGTAAGTAGAGTTAACCTGTAGAAATAATAACTTGTGTAGAATTAATAACTAATTATTGAAGAACATCAAGTTTTCATGTAAATTAGCTCTTTCAACCCATTTTTTTATCTAATATTATAATACCATTAAATAAATTACAATATAATTTTTCAACAATCCTCCACCTGAATTACAAAATTAAGAAGAATTTGAAATACATGTGCACTAGAGATGTATGTAGACAGGTGTATTTAGACTTGAACCTATAAGAGTACTTGAAGAGAGTTATCAGATTTATTTGTAGTAGTTATACGATGATCTTGAATTATTCACCATTAGTATAAACTCAGACAATGCAAATTTTACATCTCTCATCCTAATATATTATAGTTCGTGTTTTATTTTGGTTCTCAACTAATCCCCATATTCATGAGAACTTTAGAGCACTATTATGGACAACTCACTTCTTCTATCACATGATGAAATGTATAGTTGTCTTAACTTATTTGCAATGGCAAATAAGAAAAAAAACTTATTTGCAACCCATGTCTAACCAGTTTGTCTATTAACCAATAATCTTCAATCAACTAGGTTAAGTTCCCGCACTTGACGATTCATTCATTAAGTTCGGCTTTTTCTCACTCCTTTCAATTATCAACTTACTTTCTAATTAAATCTCTAATAATATTTGGATCCATTGGCTTGATTAAGGTCAATACCAATTTCTGTTGTCATTTGTCACAACTCAAAGTCACTGTCATCGTCAAAACTAAAATGATTTGGGGCAAAATTTCACCTTTTTATTGGGTAAAAATATGAAGATTAAAAATCAAAATGGCAAATTTCAATAAAATTTGCCTTTACGTATAAGTAGTTGTCATATTCTTTGACCAATCTTTCCAAACACTAACTTTTTTGAAAAAACAAAAAATGAAGTTAGAAAGACTTCTTCATGACACATTTTGCTCAACTATTATAAGGTCAAAACCCACACGACCTCAAAGAGTTTGGTGTAATTGTGTGAACTCCCTGAACCTCTTTTTTCTTCCCAAGTTTGGAGTGGCCAAACTGGCCTTTTGTGTTAGCGATATATCTTGCCTTATTTCCTTGGAGAGGCCAAACTATATCTTGGGAGAGAGGTCATGTCGAAAATGAATGCATGTGCTCAGAAAAGTTTTATCACTTCTGAATATTCGAAAGCATATGGCTGCATCATTCAAGGGATCCTTTTAGATGAAATACTTTAAGAGAAGGGATTTTCATTTTTCTAAAAAAAAATTAAGATTTGTTGTGTGGTCCACATCACATCAAACTTTAATAATCCGAACTGTCTAACTTTTAAGGTGCACCTCATAGATCATCCTTACATTTTTGTTTTTTTGTTGAAACATCATTACAAAATATTAGCCAAGTGGAAATATTTAAGACATTTAAATAAGTTCAAAGAAATTAACGAACACTTTGTTTTGTAAGAAACAATGAAATTTCATTGTAATAATTAAATAGGCAAATGGTTTCAGATTAAATTGATTTTTTGCAAAGATGATCTATGAATCGAGACGTACAAAGTAGACGTTCGGATCATTGAAGGTCGATGTGGAGTAGATTGCATAACTAATCCCCATTTTTTTTTTTTTCAAAAAATAGGGATCCCCTTGCAAAAGGGCATGTATATGTATATGGGATAGGATCAAGAGACAAATTTTTTGACAAATATTTTTACACTTCTTTTGAGCTTTTAGATTAAACGTATTTCAATGGTTAAGATTGGTTTATTTACTAATTTGAAATATGAAAGGAAATTAAATTCATTAATTGTGAAAAGTATTATTAGTGTTTCTCTCTCCTCTGTATCTTAAAAGATTTAACGCCATTAAATCTTACACATTCAGCATCAAGGTATCTAGAATTCCCTTTGACCAATTGGTTTGCAAGCGGTGGCTTCATTCGAGCAAAAAAAAAGTATGAGCATTGTTGATCTAAATATAGGTGAAGGTCATTCGTTTGATTTGGCACATTCTGGTGTTATTCGAGTTCATGGTGGTGGTCTCCATTTCACCTCAATTCCAAAACGTGTTTTAAAATAAAGAATTGTTTTTGCTATTTGTAATCTAAAATTTGATCTTTTGTTTGTCCTCAAATGCCTAATTAAAGATTAGGAAAGAAAAGAAGATATGTGATTACAAAAAACTCCATGAACTGACAAAACTAAAAAGATTTTTCAAAATTTAATTTTATCACCCTACATATATGAACAATAATATAGAATTTAGGGTTTTATTTTGCTTACCTAATGAAGATTCAAGGCATGGAAGTCGCAAACCTGGGGAGATGGAGGTTGCGGACCTCCTTTCTTATTTTCACTATTATAGCTAGGGTTCCTCGCTTTTTAATTTTATTTTTAACTTTCTTCCAAATTTTATTTTTATTTTTACTATTAGTTAAAATCCACATAAGCATCATTGTTATTAAGTGAATAAATAAGAACCCTTAGATGTTACAAAATTTAAAGGCTACAAAGAAGTGTAAAAATGTTTGTAAAAATATTTGTCCCTTGATCCTATCCATATATATATCCTCCTAGTGAAAAAAATAATATTGAAGCATTCACGAATTTTAAGTTGGTATCACGAGCCTAGGTTAGAAATTAGAAAAGAGGAAAAAAAAAAAAAAAAACTTGTCGTCAAGCCGCCGTTCAGCCGACTTCCACCGACAACCTACGTCATTGCTCTCTGTCGTGGCCTTCTGAAGAAGAAGTCGTAGTTTAGTCAGCTTCCACCAAACCGAAGAGAAACCCTAGAACCAAATCTAGGTACCGAATTGTCGAATAAAATTCCTGGTCCGTCTTTCGCGTCGTCGCTGCTCTCAAAGTTCAAAATCCTAATTGAACTCCTTCGAAAAATTTGTCACCATGGAAGACGAGAGAAATTCATCGAAATGAAACCAGATGTTGTTGCAGTGGCAACTCGAAATCATCCTCACCGAACAAGTGATCATTGTGGCCAACTTGGCCTCTCCAAATCTGGTTGCTATGAGACTGTGGGCTATCCAGAATGATGGGATCATAGCGTGGAATCCAAAAAATGAAATTCATGTCATCAACCAACTGAAAATGCTGGTGTTATTGAGGAACCTCTGTATAATGTCATCAAGACTCTATTTTAGCAGGCACAACAAGTAATAATAATATTGCTAATAATTATACATGAATAATTGATTCCGGTGCTATAAATCATATCTCTTGATTCTAGACAGGTCCACAAATTAGAACCTTCCACCAAAACTAATATATCCACTGCTGATGGAACTCTCGCCCCAATCACTAGAAGGGGTTCAATTGTACTCACCGATAACCTTGATTTGAATTCCGTTCTAGCTGTCTCATCTCTAAATTATAATTTGTTATTTGTTGCTTATATAACCCTTGCTCTTCATTGTATTGTGATTTCTAGCCTCACTATTGTGTGTTTAAGGATATTCGAACAAAAAGGACGATTGGTTATGGAGTTAGACGACACTTTTACTACCTGAATTTGGTGTTTGATAGCACAAGGCAGTTGACTCAAGCTTTGTCTGTGGATGCATCAGAGGGGGAGAAGAAAAATCTAAATTTGGGCTATGACATCGACGTTTGGGGCATATGCTTCCCTTGGGTATTTCAAGAAGTTATTTTCGAATTTGTTTTCGAAGTTTGATGTGTCTAGTTTTTAGTGTGGTATTTGTGAATTAGCTAAAAGTCATCGTATTCTGTATTATCCGAGTCCGAATGAAAGTTTAGTTTGTTCATTATGACGTTTGAGTTTCTTTTAAGTACACTAGTTTGGGGGGTGATCGCTGGTTTGTTACATTCATCGCTGATTGTACGGTTGTACCTGAATGGGCGTGGATTTGTCTTATGAAATCCAAAGGTGAAGTAACTGAACTGTTCCAACAGTTTCACAAATTGACTCAGTGTCACTACAAGGCTCAAATACAGGTGCTTCAAAATGCTAATGGAGGTGAGTATTTGAGTGCGGAACTGTAAAAGTACTTAACCGATTGTGGTGTCGTTCACCATACAACATGTCCCCACACACCCCGGCAGAATGGAGTGGCCAAGTAGAAAAATCGGCTTTGAAAAGAAAAAAACAAAAGAATCGGCATCTTCCTGAGGTTTTTCGAGGTTCTCTGTTGGGGAGTCATGCATCCGTGAAGTATTGAGGGAAGTCGTTGCGTCCACTGCCTATTGTAAAACATATATTGTATATGAATATGAATTCTGAATATTATATGACAGTACCAAGTTAACCACTTATCTGAAGACGATCACATGCTTGTTGGGATTAGAGTTCTTCTGCAGCTCTCCTCTTCAGTATGCAAGGCCTCAAGAATGGGGTTTGAGTTTCTGTAAGCTTGCATGATTAGAGAGAGTGCAGGGACCCTAATATATATACCATACACACTGGTAATCAGCTAGGACTCTTCCCATTGAGTAATCTTGTTTGATGTTAACCTTATCACCGTGAATTCCCTCATTCATATCAGCTAGAAAGACTTCTAGTAACATCATGAGTGTTCAAGCTAATGAATTCTAATATACATGTTCCTTATCAGCTCACGAACATTGTCAATGTTGATCTCTAATATTCCCACGTGAATAACAAGTGCTAACCAAGTGTACAGATATTATCAGAACTTGCACCTATTTGATAACAGAGGTTCCTCTAGCACATCGGAAAAGTTCTCACACTAATCTTCAAGCGCAACCACAACTAATCTTCCTCTGCATGTGTTTGGCTGTACTGCATTTATTCACCTTTATCAGCATATCAACGAAACAAACTTGAATCTCGAACTCTTCAATGTGTCCCTTTGGGTTATGCCACTAACCAGAAAGGCTACTGGTGTTATCATCTCGTACAGAAAAGATGTATGTGCCCTGGATGTGGTCTTCCATGAATCCACCACGTACTTTGCCTACGAGTCTCCACTTTAGGGGGAGACAAGAATTGAAGTACAAACGCTTGATGATTATGGATTTGCTCTTTTAAACGGAGTTCCCCAGGCGCTTGATTATGGACTTGAAAACAAATCGGGAAAATTTGGATTAAGTTGTGAACGTCAAACGAGTGAAGTGGATGAATCGGTTCCAGAAATAGCCATTGCTGGTTACTTCGCCGACCAACTTACTGTCGATCAGTTCGCCGATCAACTCGCTACCGATCAGCCCGCCGATCAGTCCACTATTAGCCTACTGTTAATCAGTTTACTGATTAGCCGCATGAAGTGTCCTTTATCGGAGCAGTCTACGAGACCCCCGAACCAATCGTCGTCCGATGTACCTCAAAGAGAATTTCCTCCCCGTAGCACGAGATGTATCTCAAAAACTACATGAGTCGTACCTAACTAGCGAAGTCAATTATCTTTTGAGCAATTATGTGGTAGCTCAAAGGTTATCATAGTCGTACTTAATACTTATGAATCAATATCTTATGTATCTGTTTTTAAGAAATTGTTGTAGTTCATTAAATTTAATTACTTTTCCTGAGTGAAATTTCGTTTACGCAGAACCAATTATGGAACAATCGAAAATTTTGAATGTGAGCAATTCTCATACCAAGACTAGAAAGTTTTTAAGTTATGACCCTAAATTGGTATCGGAAGATGTCATATTTGGTGTTGAGTCTAGCCCTCTTTCTTGCAAAAGACACATATGCATGATGTGGGGCATGATTCATAAACCTCTCTAATTTCTATGCAAATGTTTGATTTGATCAATGAGTTAGATGGTGTTTTCTGGGCCTTCAGCCTCTTATGGGTTCTCCGGACATGTTGCCCTACTTGGTAATGAATGAATGAATGTGACCATGGACGCCCATGTGTGCACTGGATGTATAAGTGTACTTGTTGAGTCGTTGTCTACCTTTTTCAGATTCAGATGTGTCATGTGTTTATATATTTCAGGATTTGTGAGGTGTTGTAAACTGAAATAGAAAGGAACGAAGTTACCTGGAAAAATTTAGAAGCCTTGAATGGTGAATGATTCTTGGGATGAGTCGCGGACTAAATCGCTCTCTTTAAGACGTTTCGCGGCTCTGCCCAAAGTGTGCAAGCTGTTCACAAACACCACGTCGTCCCCAAGATAAAACAGCCCAAAACTTTCTTCTGATAAGATTCTTCCTTGCACACCGGAAGAACTTTCGAACTTATACCCTTCCGATATGTTGCTTTTTAAATCAATATATGTAAAACTTTTTTCTTTTCATAGCTCATTTCTACCATTCGCCTGTCTAATATATATATATTTCGAACTTATACCCTTCCGATATGTTGCTTTTTAAATCAATATATGTAAAACTTTTTTCTTTTCATAGCTCATTTCTACCATTCGCCTGTCTAATATATATATATATATATATATATAAAGAAATAGACATTGGAGGGTGTGAAACTGTAAGAAATCAAGGGAGTTTATGGGGGTGTAAAACGGCATGCAATCAAAGGAGTTATTAGTGGTGCAATGATGTAGGAAATCAAAACAGACAAAAGATAAAAACCACAACGGGACAATCAAAACGTAATTCAAATTCAAACCGGAAATACAAACGAAACGGTTTGATTGCATAACTCTTTAAGCCAAAATCAATTGACTTTTAATATTGGTAATAAAGCAAAACGCTATGTATTTAACATTGGTAGTAAAACAAAACATAAATATATTTAAATATTTAAATAAAAACATAACTGCTCCAACAATCCCCCACTTGTTTTTATTTAAAAACCATATATCAAGCAACATATCATAAAGTTATGCATTAGTAAAGGTGTTTCTCAACTTGAACATGTACGTAGTGTTAGTGATCCAGATTATACTAGAGTAACTTATAGTTTTGAACTCTATCTCTGACAACACCACACACATAACTTTATTAAGGTGAAGTTCGAAAAGCCAGCACATTACGGCCATGTGCTTGTCTCCTAGTATAGTGAACGCTCTAGAAACTTGCCCAAGATTTCATAGGAAGCGGCCTCACTTCCACATTCACATAGGTAAGACTATCAAGGATATTCCTGTAGCTAGATATCCCACTCAATATAGAGTATAGACCTTACTAAGAGAAAAAAAAAATCTCAACCTAAAAACGCTTCAGGATGTCATGCTTCTTAGGGATGGACATGGAATAATTTTCAAAATTAAAATTAGCAAGACTTCGCTCATATCACTTATGACTTGTTATTACCCTTTGAACCTATTTCTTGAGATCTCCAGTCTATAGGTTAGGTTGTTATCACAAATGACTCAATTTTCTACGGGCTTTAATCTCATCCCTTTCGAGGTTTTTTAAACCTTTTCTCGTGCTAGTCCTTTCGTCAAATGATTAGCCAAGTTTTCTTCAGACCGTATATGATCCATTCTGACAACTCCATTAGAGAGATAATCTCTTACAGTGTTGTGTTTACGACGTATCTGTCGCCTTTTCCAGTTATAATAACGATTTTGCACTTTAGCTATTGCCGATGTGCTGTCACAATGGATCAAAACTACTAGAATCGGTTTCTCCCATAAAGGGTATCTGGCATTAGGTTTCTCAATCATCCTGCTTCTTCGCTTGCCGTAACTAGCGCTATTAATTCTAACTCTATAGTAGACTGCGCCAAGATAGTCTGTTTCTTAGACTTCCATGACACAGCCCCACCACCAATACTAAAAATATATCCACTAGTGCCTTTAGAGTCATCTGAGAGAGTATTCCAATCAGTGTCGCTGCAACCTTCTAGGACAATGGGAAACTTCTCATAGTGTAATATGAAATCCATCATTCTTTTAAGGTATCTCATAAGCCTCTCTATAGCATGCCAATGCTTTAAACTAGGTCTGCTAGTAAACCTGCATAAAACTCCTACGACATAAGATATATCAGGCCTAGTGCAATCAGTAGCATAACAAAGACTACCAATAATACTCTCATATTCAGATTGTTTAACATTGTCACCAGTGTTCTTGAACAATTTTACACTAGGAACATAAGGAGTACATGCTGGTTTACAATCAAAATAATTAAACTTTCTTAAAATTTGTTCTATATAGTGAGATTGATCTAAAGAAAACCCATGTTCGGACCTAGTTATTTTCAAACCAAGTATTACACTAGCTTCACCCAAGTCTTTCATATCAAAATTAGCACATAACAAAGTTTTGACAGTATTCACAACATGAATATTCGAACCAAAAATATGCAGATCATCCACATATAAGCATATTATAGTGCATATATTATTTTCAGACTTATAATAGATGCATTTGTCACTTTCATTTATTTTAAAACCATTCGAAGTAACCAAACTATCAAATTTTGCATGCCATTGTTTAGGAGCCTGTTTCAATCCATAAGGTGACTTATCTAACTTGCAAACTTTATTTTCTTGTCCTGGAATAATAAAACCCTTTGGTTGATCCATATATATTTCTTCCTCTAATTCATCATTTAAGAAAACTGTTTTAACATCCATTTGGTGCACAACAAGATCATGAATAGAAGCTAAAGCAAACAATACATGAATAGAAGTTATTCTAGTCACAGGTGAAAAAGTATCAAAGAAATCAATATTTTCTCTTTGTCAATAACCTTTGGCAACAAGTCGGGCTTTAAAATTTTCAACTGAACCATCAGGTTTTAATTTTCTTTTAAGAATCCATTTACAACCTATTGTTTTGCAACCAGGCGGAAGATCCACCAAGTGCCAAGTTTGATTTGACTCTAGGGAGTCCATTTCATCATTTATAGCTTCTTGCCACAAATTTGCATCTAAAGAAGTCAAAGCTTCTTGAATTGTATTAGGATCTTCTTGTAAGTTATATACATGAAAATCAAGCCCAAAATCTTTAGCTATTCGAGCTCTTTTACTTTTCCTCGGTTCTAAAGCAGATTCGCTATGTTCTACAACAGTAGGTTCATAAATTTTAGAAGAATTAGAACCCCACTATTTCGAAGATTAAAAGGAAATTTATTCTCATAAAAATCAGCATCAGGTGACTCAATTATGACATAATTTTTCAAATCATAAAATCTATATGCTTTGCTATTACATGCATAACCAATAAAAACACATTCATATGCTCTACTAGCCAATTTCGATCTTTTTGGATCAGGTTTACGAACATAAGCTAAACAACCCCAAGTTCTGAAATACAACACATTTGGTTTCTTATTTTTCCAAATTTCATAAGGAGAAATATTCGTTTTTGAATTAGGAATTCTATTTAATACATAAAAAACAGTCAACACAATTTCACTCCACCAATAAGAAGCAGCTCCAGAACTAAGTAAAGTAGCAACAGTCAATTCACAAAGCGTTCGAATTTTTCTTTCCGCTTTACCATTCATTTCAGGAGAATAAGGAGCAGTCGTTTCATGAATAATTCTATGAGACTTCAACAAATTAACAAATTCAATGGATTCATATTCTTGTCCTCTATCACTACGAAATCTTTTAACCTTACGATTAAATTGATTTTCAACTTCAGTCAAGAAAGTTTTGAACATGCCAATAGCTTCACTTTTATTTTTCATAAGATATACAAAACAGTACTTCGAACAATCATCAATAAAGGTAATAAAATAACGTTTTCCATTTCTAGTTAACAATCTATCAAATTCGCATATATCGGAATGAATTAAGTCAAGTGGTTCAGATTCTCTACTGACAGATTTATGTGAAGTTCTAGTGATTTTAGCTTGACTACAAAATTCACAATTTTCAAAATCATTCAATGATAAGTTGGGTAAAAAGCCTAAGTTACTCATGGTCTTAACCAAGCGTTTGTTAACATGACAAAGTCTAGTATGCCAAGTATTAAAAGAAGAAAACATGTAAGCAGAAGTAGACATTTTATCAACATTCAATTTAAACATTCCATCAGTAGCATATCATTTTCCCACAAAAACCCCATTTTTAGTAAGAGTATACATATCTGCTCCACACGTTTGAGTGAATCCAACCTTTTTGAGAAGAAAGCCCGAGACCAGATTCTTCCTTATCGTTGGAGCGTGCATCACATCTTTCAGTATCATGGTTTTTTCCAGAGGTGAATTTCAACTCCACCTCTCCAGTACCAGCAACATCAGTTGAGTGTGAATCACCCAACAACACCTTCCTTCCATCAGCCATAGAATAGGTCTTGAAAAGGGAACGATCGTAGCAAACATGGCGAGAAGCGCCAGTGTCCACCCACCATCCCTTGGATCCATCAACTACGTTGATTTCTGATATCATTGCAATCAGTTGCTCTTCAAAAAGATTTTCCTGAGAAGCAGAGTTTTCCTTATAATGCATGGCAGATTGAATTCGTCTTAAAATTGTTGTAAACTGAAATAGAAAGGAACGAAGTTACTTGGAAAAATTTAGAGGCCTTGAATGGTGAATGATTCTTGGGATGAGTCGCGGACTAAGTCGCTCTCTTTAAGACGTTTCGTGACTCTGCCCAAAGTGTGTAAGCAGTTCACAAACACCACATCGTCCCTAGGATAAAACAGCCCAAAACCTTCTTCTGATAAGATTCTTCCTTGCATACCGGAAGAACCTTAACTTACACCCTTCCGATATGTTGCTTTTTAAATCAATATATGTAAAACTTTTTTCTTTTCATATCTCATTTCTACCATTCGCCTGACTAATATATACATATATATATATATATGTATATATATAAAGAAATAGACGTTGAAGGGTGTGAAACCATAATAAATCAAGGGAGTTTATGGGGGTGTAAAACGGCCTGCAATCAAAGGAGTTATCAGTGGTGCAATGATGTAGGAAACCAAAACAGACAAAAGATAAAAACCACAATGGGACAATTAAAACGTAATTCAAATCAAACCGGAAATACAAATGAAACAGTTTGATTGCATAACTCCTTAAGCCAAAATCAATTGACTTTTAATATTGGTAATGAAGCAAAACATTATGTATTTAACATTGGTAGTAAAACAAAACATAAATATATTTAAATATTTAAATAAAAACATAACTGCTCCAACATGAGGTATACTGTTTGTGACATGTTTGTTTCCTTGCAAATCTTGTTTTATATATATATATATATATATATATATATATATATATCTTATGCAAAGGGATCTTCATTTTTTGAAAAAAAATAGGAATTAGTTGTGAGACTTACTCGACATCTACTTTCAATGATCTGAATCGTCTATTTTGTACGTCTCGATTCATAGATCGTTCTTGTAACAATTCAATTCAATTCAAAACTATTTGCCTAATTAAATATCACGATAAAATTTCATTGTTTCTTATAGAACAAAATGTTCGTTAATTTCTTTGAACTTATTTAGATGTTCTTAAATGTTTCCGATTTGGCTAATATTTTGCAATGATAGTCTATGAGGTGCAACTTAAAAAATTGACAGTTCGAATTATTGAAATTTGATGTGATGTGGGCCCACAACTAATCCCCATTAAAAAAAATAAAAAACCCTTCCCTTAAAGGATTCATACATATATATATATATATATATATATATATATTAGTTGTATAATTAATCTAGTAACTCATTCAGGAAAGGAATCCCAATCAATATACAATATTTAAATTCATATTCTAACACAGCCATAGTCCTGGTCATACTGTAGAATCTAGGTCGACTAATCCTTATAACATGAGCTAAGTTTTATCCCTCTTAATTGTAATCCTTTATTATTATTATTTTTTAATACAATCATCAAATTCACAAAAAAAAATAAAAAAATAAAAAAATAAAAAAAAATAAAAAAGAAGAAAATTTAGCATGTAAAGCAATGCAAACATCTCAACTTACTTTCTATTCGAACACTAGTTAAACTTAAATATTATAACAAAATTTTCGAACACAACTTGCCAATAAATTCTAAAATTATTAAAGAACTGGTACTCAATTGGTTAAGAGTATTCACAAAGTTACGAGCTCAAGTTCTTCTTTCATTTTAAACTTTTTGAACACAGCTTTACTTATGCTATTCGATGTGATATATGATTAGTAATACATGTCCAACTTCATTTGGTTAGGTCATGTGCGCATACATACACATGTATAAAGCACGAAAAACCAAATGAAGTTGGAAAGTTTGTCATGTATTACATCTAATAATATATCTAAAGAAACATTAGCTTTAAATAAAACTAATGTAATTTTTTATTCCCGAAGAATAAGGAAGAAGCAAAAAATGAAATTGGAGAAGAAGGAAGAAGAGTACAGAATTAACGCGTGCCTACGTTTCTTAATAAACTAAGTTTAAGGAGAAGAAACAAGAAGATCAAGACCATCTCCAATCGAAGGGTCTAGAGGATTAGAGAGTCGAAAATAGCTCGAAAACTGTCTCCAACCGAGGGCCAGGCCAAATGGCTCATGGGCCCCCACTGGACGAAAAAGGGTCAAAGGGCCAATCGGATAAAAAAGGATAAAAAAACATTAAGTAACATGAAACAACATTAAATAGGGCCACAAGGCCAACCGGATTAAGTAACATGAAACAACATTAAATAACATTAAGTAACATTAATCTGGATAAAAAAAATTTAACAACATGAAACTTAAACAACATTTTTAAAAACATGAAAATTATTGACAATCCGTAACATAAAATTATTGAGGTAATTAACCATAGTAATTCAATTAAAATAATAAATTATGTTTGGCCCTATGGCTCTTTGGCCCTCGGTTGGAAATGGTTTTTTGTGACAGGGTTATGCTTGGCCTGTCCCTTGGTTGGAGATGGTAAAAAAATATGGCCTTGTACTGTTCATTAAAATATTAATTTCTTGGAGGGCCAGAGGACTAAAACGAGCCTTCTGACCCTCCTTCGGTTGGAAATGGTCTAAAGAACTAAGAAGAAGGACCGGAAGAAGAATACATACGTGACCAGTAAACTAGCACGAAACTACCACTTGAAACACACTCTAATCATTTTTGCAAGAGAAATGCTAAAGAGAAATAAGATTATGTATGAGTTCTCTGTCACTTTATGTTTTTGACACAAATTTTATATAATGTTGACATAGAAAATAACGTTAAACTGTAAAGTAACGTGAATCTATAAAAAATTTCACGTTCAGAAAGTCTCTTAGCGTTTCTGTCTTTGCATAGAGAAGGAAGTATTGGAGATGGCAAAGAGAAGCAATCATTGAACTTAATTATTGGTCCTGAAATGATTATGAATCATGATCAATATTTAGTCCACTTGGTCCCCCTTGGACCCTGCTTTGATCAATAATACGGGTCGGGCACTTTCTTAGCTGTCTTTTTCTTTCACTTTAAAATATCTGGACTGACCAACTAATCGAGAGGACGAAGGAGGTCTTGAGGGCCCCATTTATTAGGTGTATTTAGTAATGATACTACTGGCCAAGAAAATTTGATCAAGATTCCATGTGCTTCTTGTTGTCCTACTCAATTTACCCGACCACAAAAAGGCACTTGCGCACATTCCAATATTATATTCGATACTCAATTTGATAGGGTCACAGATTCAGAATATATACAACAGCTGCCTGAAAGTGATGAAAGTTCTAGCAAGGGGTAGTGAAAGAACCAATGGTTGAAAAGTTTGAAGTAGAATTTTACGGTTGCAAAGTTCATACGGCACTATTCATTTGTTTGCGTTTGTCTGAATTGTTAATTTTTTAAGTCGTGAAGTTTCGGGTTCTCCTTAAACAAATAAGTGAGCTTTTACAAGGCTTTATACACACCTATAGCAATTGAAAACGTTTCATCAATTGATTGTCTTTGTGAAAAAAAATTCATTATTTGGAAGTATTGTGTTGGTTTATTTGTTTGATCATAGGTAGAAGACTAAATGTTGTATGATTTGGTTAATTTTTTTATGACGCAACTTAAAGATTTGAATCATCAGATGACATCGTGGAGTGATCTAAATGAGTGGTCAACATTTATTAACTTACTTACCGATTAACGCTCAAGTACTCTTATTATAAGGCCTAAATTGGAATACTAACTTTTTATCTTTACCATATTTGAACTTCCATCTTGGCTTAGAAACTTACAAGTTTAACATGTAATTGGATGAGAGGACTTCATATATTTGTAATTAATTGGATTATTAGTTATGACTAGGCTTGTTTTGGTGGCTACATAGTTTTGTTGTGGCGTTTGGGCGTGCTGGCCTATTGGCTATTGAAGAAATCTTTTTGTAAAGAATTAAAAAATCTCAAAAGGGTTGGCGGTTGAAGAAAGTTGAAATTTCGTTGTAAAACTAATTGACAATATGAAAAATGGTCAAACTGTTTATAAGCATGCTGCACATGCAAGATTCCTCATTTTTCTAATGTAAGATTGATACTCTCAACATGTCCTCTCACGTGTGGCAAATTTCAAGCCTAACACGTGAACAACACAAGTCAAATAATGTGGAACACGTGTGTCCATTAGACTTCACACGTGGGACAACATAAATCTGGTTGATAATACTCTCAACAGTGGTAACTAAAATAACACATGGCCCCAGATCTTTTGAGTACACTAATAAAAAACCTCCCTTAATAAAAGCCTCCCTTTTGGACCATAATGTACAAAGCTACAAAATAGAAACAGAGAGAAACGAGGGGGAGGTTCTGCTTTCTTGGTATTGCAGTAGTTTGTAAAGTCTGAATATACACAAGCGGTGGTATTGATAACTGATAGATCGATGTTGTCAACTGAACTGTCTTCTGTTTATCAAACTTTCACCGATGCCGCCGGCGTTCTTGGTAACCTTCTTTGTTTCTGCACCATATAATCTGTTTCGTTGTACTTCTTCCATTATATGCTTTGGTTAGATGCAGGTTTCTGCTTTTCCTAAAACACAGCTATGAATACTTTTTTGAATGAGTTTATGTTATATTCTTCTGGATCAAAAACTTTACCTTAATCGAATTCTGAGTTTATGTTGTCTGGTTTTTGTTTGTATATTTGGAATCTGAACAGCAATTCATATATTATGCACAACACAGATATTTCAGATTGCAGGATATATTTACATGCTGTTTAAGATGCCTTATATGTGTACCTTTCAATGAATCGGAAGTTGATCTGAATCCCATGTAGTTATTAGAATATGGACTTGTTTTCTCAATCCGATAAAAATATGTTCACGATCCAAATCAGATAACGTGTTAACTTAACGAATCAAATATGGATTACTACACCCAGGAAAGTTTAAGCTATTCACAAATAAGAATAGATGTGCAAGAAACATTCTAACATCATTCTCTGTAACTGCAGGGAATCTCTTTGCCTTCGGATTGTATCTGTCACCAATGTAAGTTGCTCGGCAGATTTTTGCCAAAAATGGAGATTTATGAAAATCTTCGCTTCCCGCACAGAATTAATATGCAAAATTGTACGCTTCCCCACTAATTGTTGAATCTTTGATGCAGGTCAACATTTAATAGAATTATCAGAAACAGGTCAACAGAACAATTTTCTGGAATGCCATACATATATGGCCTTATGAATTGCTTGATATGTTGCTGGTATGGAATGCCTATAGTGAAGAGTGGCATTATACTGGTGGCTACAGTCAATTCAGTTGGGACTGTTTTCCAGTTAGTCTACTTGAGCATTTTCATTTCTTACGCCGAAAGAGCGATTAAGGTAATCACCTGTCTCTTCTTATTAAAATGCCTTTTACAACTCTGCATTGCTGACCATGTGTTGTTCTTTAAAATGTTTACTGCAGATAAGGATGTTGGCATTGTTAATTGCAGTTTTTGTTATATTTGCGTCCATTGTCTTTGTCAGCTTAAGTTGTTTTGACTACAATGGAAGGCAATTCTTCGTCGGATACTTGAGTATTGCTTCACTAATTTTCATGTATGGTTCGCCATTGATTGTCATTGTAAGTTTGTGTTGAATGATCCTCACTCAGATTGCTCTTAGACGGTTGAATTTGTTCTCACTGATGTGGTTTCACATGAACCTTTTTCAGAATTTGGTGATCAAAACAAAAAGCGTTGAGTTCATGCCGTTTAATCTTTCTTTTGCAACTTTCTTAGTGAGTTTCTCATTCACTACATACGGAGTGTTCAAGATGGACCCTTTTCTCTATGTAAGTACCATGTTTCCTTCAATCCAAAATTTCAACAGATATAATCTCGCTCATCGTAGCACCTATTCGACATTCTCATTTCTTGGTCCAAATCGCATCCTAAAACATGGTTTAGTCTCTTTCACAATCAACCACATCACACTTGCATTACATAACATTTTGTTTATTTCTTCAATTTTGGATGCAGATGCCAAATGGTATTGGCACACTTTTAGCCCTTGTACAGTTGATTCTGTACTGCCACTACAACAATTCATCTAAAGAAGACACGGAAGAAGAAGAAGAACCATTGATAGCTGAATATCCGTGACCGAATTTCCTTTGGAGAAATGCATGGCCTTCTGTACAAAATTTACTTTGGAGAAATGTCATCAGTTTCTTCAAACTATACGTCGTTGTGTATAAAATGTTACAGTGAGAGAACTGTATCAGATTTTGAAGAAAGTTTTCTCATTTAATTGTGCAAATCCTTTTATTTTTGGTGTAAAATATTGTTCAATTTATACTTAAAGTTACTGCCTTTTTGTCCAAGTAGCATTTCCTTAGAAGCTAACTGGAAAATGAGGGTTCTCCTTGAGAGACATTAGTAAGAATAGGTCATGTACAGAGATCAGGGAAGTAAATCTTGTGTAACACTGGTCTATTAGGTAAATGTATCTTACATACATTCTAAGAGTGAATCTGATGTATTATTTGTAAACTTGTCTTGCATTCCAAGCCGTTTAGATTTCTTAATAATCTTAGATACATGTATATATATGAACGGTGCACGAATGCCTTTGTGGATTTTGTTATTAATGAACTATGATGAGCAAATAATCAAACCAACCACAAAGAAAATACCAAAACACCAAGCAAAAGCAAACACAGAAGAACGCAAGTTTCATAGTGGTTTGACCAATTCAGTTCGGAGAAATAAATGACTTTGCCAATTGGTTTTATGGTCGTATTAAACTTAAAAATTTGTCACACGTAAAAAGCGTGTTGAGAGTATGACTCTCGCATCCTGAGGGCCAATTTCACAACTTGCATACCCAATTCTTTCACATGAGGTTTCGAACCATTGTTACTTGTAATTAGTTACAAAAGTACAACTAGCACCCTCTTTTTCTCTCGTAAAAATATGTTGAGGTACCAATTAACATGAGGACGAGGAGGTTCTGAGGTTCATTTTTGTTTTTCATATACTTAAGTTTCAAGTAGTGTGAACACTTGATCTGATTGGAGCTGTGTATAGAATTATAAAAAATAAAAGTCGATCAAGACATCCATCCTATTGTTTGTTGTCCCAATCGAATTAATTAACCTACCAAAAAATGCAAAATTATTGACAATAGGAAGCCCTTCTGCATATTCCAATATTCGACCGAATATTCATTAATTTAAAAGATGAGATGAAAATAAAAATATGGGAAAAATTCGTGACACTATTTTTTTATACAAATTTTGGTGGGTTCTAATCTGTATGTTATTTTAATAATACGATTCGAAGTTTATCTTTTAGAATATTATTCATAAACCATCATTGCAAAAAATTAGACAAATTCAAAATCATTAGAACATTCATTTGTATTGAAGGAAATGAATGAATACGGTTTTACAAAGAAACCCTAAACTCTTAATCTAATGGTCATATGATTTCAAATTTGCATGATTTTGGTAGACATGATCTTTAAGAGAAAAGATAGATCGTTTGAATCGCTGAAATACATAACATAGTGGACCCCTAAAATCGTATATGAAAAAATTGTATAAAAATATGGTACCACGAATCCTTCCGCCATTTATATATTATATGACACGTGATTATAACCAATACAACGTATAGGCGAGGGATGAGTCCACTTGGAAGTCTATCTACCCCACAAAGTCGTATGCGGTATCGCATTTCCCGGCCTCCCTGTATCACTTATCTATGATTCCATTGCCACAGCTTTAGATATGGGTATTTGAAAATACGCCTTAACGAGCAATGGTCAACAATGGCTCTGATGAGTGGTTTTGCTAGAACAGGCAATTATGAGATTACGGTTTTAGTAAATGATGCAGAGAAGGACAGAGACATTGATCCACAAGAAGTTCAACAAACTTTTGAAATGGCAGAAACTAATTTGAGGAAAGCTAAAGGCAAGAGACAAATAATTAAGTCAAATTTAGCTCTCATACAAGCTAGGATACGAGTAAAGGCTACCAATGTGATGTCGCAACCAGTGTTTTTAATTGACTATTGATGTTAAGACATGAGTAAAGGCTATCAAATCTATTACTTAAGTTCTGTTATTTTTGTCAAAAGGGAGTGAAAAATTATTGGACTAAAACTTATTGTAGGGTTCGACGCTTAAATTTGAATGACACTAAATATTATAGCTCTTTTGAGTGATTGAACTGTCACAAGTTTTTTGAAAATACCATGTCGTTTGTTCAGTATATAAATGTATGGATTATAGTTGCATTTGGCTAACTTGGAATACTAACGGTTCCCAATTTCCCATCATTTGGAACGCTATATTGGCTTAATTAGAACTTAGAAGTTTAACATAATCTGATATCCTTAGTTTAACAAAAGCAGCCGTGGCACGTTAAAAAAATCTAAAAAAGTTGGTAGTAAATAATAGATGGTGCAAGTTCTCTGGGTTCCTCTGTAAGTAATAGTATATACATTAAGAAAAAGCCTTCCCTTTTGGACCATTAATATACAAAGTTACAAGATAGATAAAGAGGAGAGAGAGAGAAGGAGAAGAGAGAGAAAGAGCTTCTGTGTTGTGTGGAGTAGACATACATTTTCTGAGCCGTGTTTTTGATAATTCATATAGATTGATGTTGCCGACTGGATTGTCTTCTGTTTATTTAGGTTGGAGTACTGCAGCCGGCATTGCAGGTACACTTCTTCATTTAAACACCATACTACACTTCTTCCATTTTTTTATACAAGCGTTACGGGAGGAAGGGGGAATTGAAATCGGGACTTCGGTGCAGGGGTAAATTCATAATTTTATGTTTTTGAGGAAGCAAAACTATGAAGTCTGTTGAATGACTTTATAAGATACTGTTGTGGTGATTGAATGTTTTTGAAATGTTGATTTGTGAAGAAAATGCATATACTTAAGATGCATATATGGGATTAGGCTAGTTAACCAGGACAATATGCCTGCTACTTTCCGAGTTTGAATCTTCTTTTCCTGTAAGAGTTAATTTAGAATATCACCTTTTTAAAAAAGATGCATAAAAATCAGCTGGCAATGCATGGCTATGCATCTAGAAAAAGGAAAAGAATGTCTCAGATTGCCAAATAATTTATTTTCCATTCTAACACCTATCCTTGTCAACTGCAGGGAATGTCTTTGCCTTTGTGTTGCTTGTGTCACCAATGTAAGTTGCTTAAAAAATTATGAAGAAAATGTGAAAATTCATGAAATATTGGTCTTGATTCTGATCGTATCGCGATATTTTGTTTTCCAGACCAACATTTAAGAGAATTGTCAAAACCAAGTCAACAGAACAATTCTCTGGATTGCCTTACATATATGCTCTTTTGAATTGCTTGATATGCTCCTGGTATGGCATGCCTGTAGTCAAGACTGGTATTATACTGGTGGCTACAGTCAATTCAATCGGGGCGGTTTTCCAGTTAGTCTACTTAAGCATGTTCATCACACATGCCGAAAGAGCGATTAAGGTGATCTTTTCTCCCAAATCTACCTGCTCTTATCGAGATCAAATCTCTTTCACAACTTTGCATGACTGTATTCTTGAAAATATTAATTCTTTTGCAGCTGAGGATGATAGGATTGATAGCAGCAGTTGTTGTTGTGTTCGCGTTCGTTGTCTTCGTGAGCTTGGGACTTTTAGACTACGATGAGAGGCAAACGTTTGTCGAATACTTGAGTGTTGCTTCACTCATCTCAATGTTTGCTTCGCTGCTGTCTATCATAGTAAGTTTGCGATTAAAATATCTCGCTTGTAGGTTTTGGACAGTGCAATTTATCCTCGCTCATATGGTTTAGCGTTTACCTTTTTTCAGGAACTGGTGCTCAAAACAAGGAGTGTTGAGTTCATGCCATTCAATCTTTCTCTCGCGACGTTTCTGACGAGTCTCTCTTTCTCTGCATATGGAGTGTTCAAGAAAGACCCTTTCCTCTATGTAAGTGTTCTGTTTTCTGCAGCAAGATGTTAACATGTTAAATCCGAATTTCGGAACTTGTGTTTATCCACTTCAAATGATACTTTGGATCAATGTTTTAAAAGACGCGCCCCGAGGCGCGCCTAGACGGCTTTGGAGGCGGGGCGGGAGTGATAATGCCTCTACCCAGTGGGAGTGGGCGAAAACTTGCCGAGGCATGGTCGAGGCGAGACTAGGCGGCTGAGGTGCGCCTAAAGGCGGTTGGTGGGCGTTCCTAGATCCATCTGCGACCCAAAATCGAAGTAGAATGCTCTGTTTTCAGGCTCTGCCATCTGGGTTTAGGGTTGCAGGTGTGCTGTGTCTTCACGAGGAAGACGACCACGAAGAAGAAGAAGGAATTTTTTCGTTTTTTTTTTAAAGACTTGGTCCAAAACAACCTCGTTTTGGCCAAGTCTTTAATTTTTTTTAAATGACTTGGACCAAAACGACGTCGTTTTGGCCAAGTCTGTTTTTCTTTTATTTTTAAAATCCTAAGAGTCCTTGTTTGCTCTGTTTTTCTCACCTGTTTCCTCTGTTTTTCTCACCTGTCCCCTATTATTTAAGGTCTCGTAAGGCTTCGCCTCACGCCTCACGCCTCACGCCTAGGCCGGACTATCCCTCGGACGCCTCGCCTATGCCTCACGCTTTTAATACATTGCTTTGGATGCAGATCCCAAATGGTATTGGAACAATTTTAGGGCTTGTCCAGTTGGCTCTATACTCCTACTAAAGCAAAATATCCGGAGATGCCTCAAGAGAACCGTTGATAGTTTCGTACGCCTGACAAACGTATAGGCATCCTTAATACTCAACACAGTAAAATTAAGTGAAAAATGTCTTCTTTCAGCTGCCAAGAGGAAAGAATGCATTCCGGGTTTGTAGGATCGCCGAAAAGGCATTGATTTTGTCTACATCATTGCATCTATATAACTTCTTGGCCTTAGTAGCAAACTCCTAATGAAAATAAGCAAAATAGCATCTCAAATTTGCAGAAAGTTTTGTTTTAGAGTCACTCAGACTTTGGAGATCTAAGGCGACCGGTGTCAACTTCCTGCTGATGATCTCAGGGGAGAAAGTTTGAAGTTCCAAATCATCCATCCACCACTGCGCTAACCGGTGAGCTGCCATAAACTTCTGGTTTTCCTCTGATGTCTCAAACATCCTCAACGCCTACTTTGCCAAATATTAGAGGTGTTGGAAAATGCACATTCTCCTGACAGGCATTGCTTCCTTCTATTTCTTTAGAATGGTGGGCACGAGAGCAGCACAAAGAGTCACTCTTGTTTGAATAAATATTAGGCACCCATGTCCAAAACCTACACCAAGATTATCGAGGCCTGATAAAATTTGTATCGGAGGAAAAGGATTTGTTTCCTCAACGCAGCTCGCAGCTGGTCTTGGTAGCGAAACACGTGGCGGATTGAATGCATGAGTTTCCACGTATATTTCTTGTTTGGCTAATTCCATCCTCAGTTGGAAAGCAAAGCCAGCTCCAAAAGAATTGCCTGCAACGCATGTTAGAACCTAGACGTTCTCCTTACTTTTGTGAAAGTGAATTCAAAGCCTCCAAAGCTACATTTAACTTTGCCGTGCCCTCCGAGTTATCCCAATCAACAAGACCAAGTTCGTTGATCTTCAAAGCCTCCATATTTTCCCCTGAATAACGAACAGAAAGACAACCTTGCGTTTGACGATTGGTCCTCTAAGCACTAAAACAGCTGCCGGTGCAAAAGCCGGTCTCATTAACACAGTCCGCTCGCGCAGATGGATCCTCCTTCATCTTTCAAGGTTTGGACTAGCTTGTACTGAAAAACCCAGCCACCATTTTGGAGCAACAGCATCATCTACATGTCTGTTTCCTAGTCTATCAAGTTCAAGCGAGTAAGTTGCTTGCATGAAGCATCCAAGCACCCTTGCTTTATATTTCGAGTCCTTCCTGTATGAGCAAGAAAAATCCAATTTGAAAAATTGCGAGCGGGTGGTGAGACAACGTCCACTAGCTAAGCGAGAAAAGAAAATTTAAGGCCTAGAACTACTAACATTCCAATTAGAAAATTTGGATTGAATCGATGGCTTTGTACTATACACCAACAAAACCTTGTACCAACAAATACATCTAAGCAGCTATAAAGCAAAGACACATCATTCACGAAAATCAAACTTAAAAAATATCGAAGAATACCAGACAGCAGTATTAATGGGGACTCTAAAACCAAATAAGGCTTAACATGAGAAAATCGTGAACTTTAGTAATGATATATGATAGCCGTTCAAACATTTCATTAAAAGCCCAATTTAATAAAACACTAAAGGCAGCCCAGCCCGTTTCAAATATGAGAAAAATTGTAGCCGAACAAAAGCCCATCCCATCAAGTATAAAATACAACGCAAACCAGTCCGAAGCCCTCTAGGGTTCTTGTAACAAACTTCAGCTGCTCATTTCTGTATCGACGCCGCAGCATCCACCATGGTATGTCTCTCTCTCTCTCTCACTCTTCTTCTTCACTAACACAGATATACGTACAGCTTAGTTCTCGTAGTTTTTGTTTCGGATCTGTTTATGCAATAATTCCTGAGAAATTTAATCGTGAATTTGATTGGAAGGGGTTGTAGCAATTTCATTATATTTTCTGGGTTTCTTTAGCTTAAACGAGCTGTAATGATTCATTTTCGGTTTAAATTTATGGGTTTAATCTGTTTCGTTGATAGTTTAGGGCTTTGCTATTGTTAAGTAAGTTTGTTCGTATGCTTCACACTGCAAATTGGGTTCTTATCAGATTGCATGAATCCGTTTTGTTAGTAATTTATCTTTTATGATGATTACTATACCCGGGTTTTCATTGGATTGTTAGTTTGTTTTCAATTTTGTTTTGGTGTTTGATTTGTTTGAAACCTTAACGTAACTGGGTTTTAATCAGATTTGTAATCGGTTATCTATTCCGTTGTTCTGTTCGATTTCTTTTAAAAGTTTACTGTAACTGTGTGCTCAAAAGATTACATATTTCATGTTCTGTTTGATCTGTTTGAAAGCATAATATATCTGGGTTTTGACCGGATTTCGTAATCGATTTTCTATTTTGCTTTTTGGTTTGATTCGTTGGCATATGGATCTTAACCGGTATTGTAAATTTTCAGGTGAACGTTCCCAAGACTAAGAAGACCTACTGCAAGAGCAAGGAGTGCAAGAAGCACACCTTGCACAAGGTCACCCAATACAAGAAGGGCAAGGATAGTCTTGCTGCTCAGGGAAAGCGTCGTTACGATCGCAAGCAGTCTGGTTATGGTGGACAGACAAAGCCAGTCTTTCACAAGAAGGTATACATTTGATTCTACTCCAAACAGATTAATTCGTTGGTGGTTGTCCTTTTGGGATATTGATTTGTCTACTGTCTGGTTATTTGAATTTAAATTTGTTGCATCGCTGACTTTGACATTGATAAACAGGCCAAGACTACGAAGAAGATTGTGTTGAGGCTCCAGTGCCAGGGATGCAAACATGTATCCCAGCACCCGATCAAGGTTAGTGTTATGGTGCAAATTGCTTCGTTTTGTTTATACTCTAGAGTTTCGATAATGTCTAACGTTGCACTGGTTTTTTTCTGCAGAGGTGCAAGCACTTTGAAATCGGTGGAGACAAGAAGGGGAAGGGAACATCTCTGTTTTAAATGCATTGTTTTGGCTGTACTGTTATGTTACTTTTGTTGTTGGAGCTTTTAAGCAAATATGGAAGAATTTTTGTTTCAAGTTTTTGTTAGATTAATGTTAAACTTGGAGCCTTCACCTTTGATCTTATTTTTTTATGTTTCAATTTGCATTTTTTTAGCAGTTGGTTTTCTGTTTCACTTTATTTTGTTAACAAAACCTGGGGGTGGGTTAGGCACAGTTACCGTATCAAAATTGCGGCACTAATTACCGTACCAAACTTTTGGATTGATAAAATTTATTACTATTACTGTATCCATCTTTCGGTATACCGAAGTTCGGTATTGTCAAATAGTTTGGTTGACATGGTATGATAACAATAATTGTTACTTTATTTTGGGCCACTTTTTGGGTCTGAATTTTTTTTGGTACCCTTATCTTATACATTGTAGTTTAAATTCATCTATCATTCATTATTCACAATTCACAAACATATTAAGTCAAATGATGCATCAATATTCATGATGAAAATTAAGCTTACAATCCAAGTAAAAGTTAAAGTTTCAAACCAAATGAAAATTGGAACTAAACTTAAAAAGTGAAATTCATTTATCAAATTTTCAAACTTGAGATGTAGAAGCATTTGGAGGTATTGAACTTGTAAAAGATTGAGGTATTGAACTTCAAAAAGTGAAATATTAGATATATATAGTTACATATTATTATATTTTTCGGTACGGTATGGTAATATTATGATAATGGTATCAAATATCAATATTTTATCAAAACAATTCGGTTCGGTAAAATATCGTGCCATTACTTATTGACACAAAATTAATATAGTACAGTTAACAATTCGATTGTTACGGTAATTTGGCAAAAAAAAAATCCATCCTTACTCTTACCCCATGAGAAACAAGGGAAGTCCAATGGTAAATAGGTAATTTCACCAAATGGCAAGGGGGAATCTAATAAATATCGCGCAGAAAGATCGCATGATTCCCATCCAACCCAAGTCAAGTCTACGCGTATTTAAAATAAAAAATAAAAATAGAAATCCTAGCTGTATTGAGAGATCGAGAGAAAAGAGAAAAGCCCTAACCCCTCACGTCACTCTCGCTCCCCCCCCCTTCTCACTCCTCCTCTCAATCTCCCACTCTTAAACCCTTGTCCCGAATCGTATCCCAGCATCCACGAGGGGGCTGAAAAGCCCTCTCGTTCGCTCCGCGGCGCACGATCTCTCGGTTGTTTTGCTCGCTGCTTTTGACTCGATTTCGGTGAGTTCTTCTTCGATCCCTGGCCTCATGATTTCCCGATATGTTTCTTTACGTTTTTAGTTGGAGTTTTGATTTGGGTTTTCTCCCTTGTTGCTTTTGGTTTCTGGGTTTTTCTTTTTTCGGCGGCTTGATTAATCTGCGTGCGAGTTTTTGGTGTTTTATGTTTTTGGGGGTTTGGTAGTTACGTTGTATTTGGGGCATAGTTGCGTTGTTATGTCAATGGCATGATTTTTCGTACTCGGGTAGTTTGGAAGTCAACAGATCTGTCTTAGGTTTGATGCTTGGTTAATTTGATGTTGAAGTTCTGTAAATTACTTATATTTTGTATTTGGATACAATCCTTGATTATAGTTATTGAATTCGATAATTTTGAAGACTTCAATTGAAAGTTTTTGGAAAAAAGTGGAGGGTTTTATCTACATACTAGGTGTTTCTGTTTTCTTCAAATTTTTACTGTATAATTAGTTACTATTAAGTTGTGCACTTGTTGTACATTCGTAAAATAATTCGCGGCTGATTTTCTGCAGTTTTTTACTGCACATGGTGGTGATTTTCATGCCTTTATTGTGAGAGGGCACTGGTCTTCCAAGTGGTATTGCGTATTAGGAGGCCATACAATTTTGTCTAAGAACTTGAAGTTCCGGCTTTGTTGATCTTGAGTTCACGCAATTCGTTATAATGATTGCCACTAAAACCATGTTGTCGAGCAACAAGCTGAAGATTAAATTTGCCTGCAAAAGAATTGAAGCTGATCCCGGGAAAAAATTAGAAGCTGATTCTAATTATTCTAGGAGTCACTCACGTGACGATGGGCACCTAGCCTCACTCAGAGAGGTCAGCTCAATTTCAATATCTTCACTTCCGGGTTCTAAGAAGCGTGAACGCTCGGGGGATCTTGAGGGTCAGAAAGAGAAGAAGATGAAGATTGATCGTAGTGTGAAGGTGCAATGCTCAACGATTCTCAAAACACTGATGAATAACAAGGAAAGCTGGCCTTTCAATGAACCAGTTGATCCTGTGAAGCTGAGAATCCCTGATTACTTCCACATCATCTCTCATCCCATGGATTTGGGCACGGTAAAATCAAAGCTGCAGAAAGATTTGTACTGCAATGCTGAAGCCTTTGCTGGGGATGTCAGGCTGACTTTTTCTAATGCCATGCTCTATAATCCTCCTGGAAATCCGTTTCATCATATGGCAGAAAACCTGAATGGGATTTTTGAGATGAGATGGGGTCTTTTAGATGAGAAGTTGAGTCATGGAAGCTCAAAGGTTGAATCTGGGAAACCTTCGAGTGGGCAAATTAAGAAAGTAACTTGTGTGAGACAGAATCCCTGCAACACTCCTCCCTTGCAAAATAGGTTGGTGGTCAAGAGGTCTATTCCATGCGAAGAGAAGGTAAGAGTCCCTGTTGGTGCAACTGATGCTGAGGTAAGTGATAGTCATGAAATTGTGATTTTCTTATGTTTAAAATAATGCACACTGAATTGCTGCAAAAAAAAAAAAATATTGGAGTTTGAAGCCTGTCAGCTAATAGATGGTGGCTTGAATGCTGTGTACACTTTTATTTTTTAGATTATTTATTGACTGACACTGTTAAAGAGCAGTTTCCTTTTCTACCTGAGTAATGTATGTATACTTTGTTTGTAGGCAGAGGTTTCTAAAACAGCTCAGAATTCTAAGCCCAAATTGTCATCAAAGTACTTAAATACAAGCACCGATGGTGGCTATGAACAAGCCTCAGGCATGAATGCAAAGCAGCCATCAAGCCTGGTTTGCTTAAAATGTGGTTCATGTGGAAACATTGCATGTCAATGCAGGCATTCTAGTGACTCAACCCTTACGTCCTTAAGTGGTTAGATGATCTTTTCATTTGCTGCTATATAGTATCTAGTTGAACAATGGATTTATTTCTTTATTCATTTGGTTCAGACAAATCTTCTGAAGGATCAATGGGCAGGGAGCATGGTTTGTCTAATTCTAATGTATCCAGACTGGTATGTATGGCGATGTTTCTGTTATTCTTGACACTCTTCATCAGGACTTTTATGTTTTAGCAGTAATTGGAGCTTTTTATTCAATTATAGGATTGTCAAGCAAAAAGCTTGTCAACATCCCAGACGAGCAAATCAGATCCAGAATCTGATGGTGAGATGACGCAGCATCTTGTTATATTAGGATATTTAACCAGTTAGTTATTTTTAGTGATCTGATCCAGATTGATGTTGCAAATATGAAGGGGACGTAAGTGCTTTGGATGGGGAAAACATATGTTCTAGTCCTCGGCTTACAACTCCAGTATCGGATTCTGCTTCTGGAGAAGGTCAGTTTATTCACCAGCAATGTCAAAACTTAAGTCTGAGCATTGACTATTTAGCTTGGCATATTTGGACTTACTGAATTGGTGATCTTTCTCATTTCTTTCAGGATGGAGCACTTCTCATTTTGATGTTCAAATGTCACCGAAAAGGGCTCTCCGTACTGCAATGCTAAAGAGCCGCTTTGCAGACACTATTTGGAAATTTCAACCGCAGAAACTCCTAGATCATGTAAGCTTCATTTTTTAGCAAGATCATGTAGAGATTGTTGGATGCTGTGTTAGAACATTTTCACTTTATTAAGTTATTTGATAGTTTTTTAGCATTTGAGTTTGCTTATCCAGTGTTTCCTCCTTATATCCAGGATGACAGAAGTGATCCACTTAAGATGCAGCAGGAAAGGGCAAGATTGGAGAGGAAGCAGCGTGAAGGTAAATATCTTGTTTTTTGCCAAAAGAATCTAGTATTGATTTTCTAGCAATGCTAGTTTTGTTTCTTCCTTTATTCGGCTGCATCATTCTGGGTTGGGAGATTCTTTATTTTACACAAATGCAGGCAATGAGAAAGTGCTCGCTTTTAAGTAGATGATCCGTCTGTGTGGAAAATCATTTTAACATCTCAGTTAGTAATAATCATATGGTTACTTCTTTTTAAGATGCTACACTACATGAGTCGTAGAAAATAACTCCTCGTTAAACTTGTTGCGACCTACCTATAATTGACGGTCTTAAGCTGACTATATAAATGCAGAGAAAGCAAGGATCGAAGCTGAAATAAGAGCTGCTGAAGCTGCCACACGAAAGAGGGCCGAGAATGAGTTGAAGCAGCAACGGGAAAGAAAAAGAGAAGAAGCTCGAATTGCACTTGAGAAGGTTTACCTTTGTTTTAAAGTTTTTACGGGTTCTTGCATGAATGTGGTCTCTTTTTTCGCCTTTGTGGTCTTAATTTAATATAATCTCTCGTCCAGATGAAGCGAACAGTTGAGGTTGACACAAGCTTGAAGATCCTAGAGGAACTTGGAAGATTTACAGGGTTATCCGTATTTGCTCCTATTCTCAACTTTAATCGCGGGTCTGGGGGTTTCTGTGGATCACATCCCCAATCACCTTTGGAGCAGTTAGGTTTATTTGTAAAGCCTGAATATTCAGGAGACGACGACGATGATGAATCAATGCTGTACGAGGATGGGGAGGAAGGAGAGATTGTCTGATACACGTTGGTTTCGCTCAGTTTGGCTAAATTGTTCGTGCGCTATTTTTCCAACTCGGGTCTGTGTTGTATGAGTGTGGAGAGGGAAGAGAGACCGTTGTAAATAATTTTCCCGGTAGTGGACATGTTGACTGAATACAAGTATATATAATATATATAGTTCTCTATCTTCCAAGGACGAAAAAGAAATTGTTCCTCGTCCCTCCCTCCCTTCCCCCCTCCCCCGCCCACCCCACCCCACCCCCCCGGGGGGTTTTGGTCCGGTAATGTTCTTAGGCTGTTTGGTTGGATAAGTCGTGTTCCATGAGTTCAGAGTTTGATTCAACTTTTAAGTATGATGGCTGATGACGACTCGGAGAAATTCTTAGGTCCGGATGACCAAATAAGTTCCAGCGCACCCCGCTCTAGAGTGCCGGAGCCAATATGGGGTATTGGCTGCTGTTGACCCAATAATGTTATATTCCCCCCTTTGCAATTTTGTTTTACCCCTATGCGTTAGTTTTGTTCTGTTTCATTTAAAAGAAAAGTTTTGCACACTAATTCTCAAAACAAGCTGAGGATTTATCAAATACGCAAACGCCGTTTTCATCCAGACTTCATATCTCTTAATTCAAAACTTCTTTTGTATTCAAGTTTGATCATGCACTCTTCATCGCATTTGGTTGCATCACGGAACTCCAATCATTAGTATTTTTCTCATCTTGGGTTTATTGGGGTTTTTAGATTTTTTGTATTGATTGATTGATTTGGAATTAATTTTTTACAGAAAAATTATAAATTGGCAATTATAAGTAAACAAATGATCAATTTTTGGAAGCTTCTATTTTATGGTTCTAATGTGGTAAATTTCTGGTTCCACAACTGTCTGCCATGTGTCCTCGGCCCAACGGACCTAGTGGTACGGTAGTCCAAATTGTGTATAATTTTATTACAAACCTAATTATTTTTTAATTAAATTAAATTTTTTAAAGAAATATAAATAAACAGAAACGCGTGGACGGAAAGAAAGTATACGAAATTAGTTCTAGAAGAAATTCGGAAAGAAAACTGAGCTACAGATCATTTAATTATTGAACACGTATTAACCACTAAAACCTAGTCACGCGATGAAACATAAATATAAGATAAGAAAAATTTATCGAGTGTTAAAATAATACTAAATAGACTAAATTTACAAACTAAATAATGTATTATCAATAAAAATTAAATATATCCATTAATACTTAAATAATAGTTTAATTACATTAATTAACCCTTAATTAACAATCCAATCTTCAACAACTTCCACGTCGCCCTAGCATCACCCTGACAAAAAGACGCAACTCTTTCACATTTGGCACAAAAGAAACGTCGGGAAAGAAGAGACAGCAAGAAACTCCTCCGCAAACCCTAACGATGGTGGTCGAAGACGCACCCAAGACTTCAGCTTCAGAAGATCAGGCCAAGACCGAGGCGAACGCTAAGCCGAGGGAGGATGACGACGAGCCCGAAGAAGGAGAGATCGTCGGCGACCAAGACTCGGCGTCGTCGAAGCCTTCGAAGGGAATTGCGCCGCAGTCTCACGCCCTGGAGCACTCCTGGACCTTCTGGTTCGATAGCCCTGCCGCAAAGCCCGCCAAGTCCAAGCAGGAGGATTGGGGCAGCTCCATCCGCCCGATCTACACCTTCACTACCGTCGAGGAGTTCTGGAGGTTAATTCTTTCATTTCCTGTGGTTTTGGGTTTAATTTTGTTGGGTTGGTAGGAAAACTGAGAAAAGATTGAATCTTTTGCGTTTGTTATGTGCTTGCTGTAGTTTGTGATAGAACAAATTTGGCCATTTTTTGGTAAAGGAAATGGATTTGGTTTTGTATCGATTGCAAACCTAGAAATTGGAAACTATGAAACTCACGGGAATGCTCTGTGATTTAGAGTGATGATTTGCATTCTCCATTGTTAAAGTTCGAGATTTTGGTTTCTATTGTTTTCCATGGAGGTTCGGGATTTTGCTGTAGTTTGTGATAACACATGGAGGTTCGAGATTTTCTTAGTATCCGCAATGTTTTCGTTTCTTTTCTTGTATGTTATGTAAATTTGTTACTCCGTTCTGTTTGAGATACATGTTTTGGGGTGTTTGTGTCGATTTCGGCTGCTTGGGTCTCTTCTGTAGCATCGTTGATGATTTTGCAATAATGAGTGCTGCCAGGATTAGTGAGATCTCAAAATGGTTAGCCTTTAAAATCATGTGTTCAATCTGGTGTTGCATTTGTTTCTTGATTTCCTGTTGTCCTATTAATCTTCTCGTGTTACTGATATTTTAGAGGTTCCCCGATTTGTCACGACTCATTATAATGAATCATATTTCATTGGGTTCACTCCTAGTTGATTAGGGGAATTGAATGTGTCTATTTCTACATCCATGTGTTGATTTCACAAACAACATCAAAATAATTTGCTAGAAGGGGTTTCCTTAGATCTTTGGAATGCTTCGATATGCATCAGTGTGGATGTTTTTGGTCCAAGTAATGTTATTTAAGCAAGCATGGTAGTATTTCTTTTGAGCTAATAAACTGTATGCGTGGACAAACTCTTTTGTTCCTTTTTCATAAAGAAACCTAAATCCAAAGTTGTTATCTAAAAAAGCTGTATGTAATGAGAATTACTTGTATGGAACTGCACGAATTATCCAGCAGTTGTGCTTGCTGTCTGCCGCTGTTCCTCTTTTCTTGATGGTGACTCAAATTTGCTCATAATATCTGTTTTGCATTCAGCATTTACAACAATGTACGTCATCCGAGCAAGCTCATTGTGGGGACGGATTTCCATTGTTTCAAATACAAAATTGAGCCAAAGTGGGAGGATCCTGTGTGTGCTAATGGAGGAAACTGGACTGTCGCTTATCCTAGGGGGAAATCTGATACCTTTTGGTTGTATACGGTATGGTCTAAACTGAAAGTGGTATTTGAGGGTGGGTAAATTGATATATATATGCATGCATATGTATGCATATGTGTGTGCGTGCGTGGCCTCTAATTGTTTTGTATTTTCTGGTACCAGTTGCTAGCAATGATAGGAGAACAGTTTGATCATGGAGATGAAATCTGTGGAGCAGTTGTCAATGTCAGAAAAAGCCAAGATAAAATAGCTGTTTGGACCAAGAATGCAACAAATGAAGCTGCTCAGGTAATTGCTGCTTGACTCCCTGTATGTTGTGTAATGCACGAAGGCACATTACATACATGAAAGTTCAAAATTTTAAAAGTTTTGTATCATTAGATAGAATTTTCACAGCATCACATTTTGGGTTTGTTGCTTTAGCGGAAGGAAAGATTTCCTGTCTATTTAGGAAGAAAGAAAGAATTATTCGTTATGTTGATCAATTTCCGTCCCTAAATCCATCAAGACCCTTGGCGATTCAACTGCTCTCCTCTTTAGTCAAATAGAAGGTCTCTTTCAATAAAGCCAGAAGTTAGCTACTTGGCCACTTGGGCCAAATAGTTTCTAGGAATCAATTTTGTACATAACTTAAATTTGTTGAGCCAGACTTATCGCCTGGTCCAAACACCGAAGGGTGGGAACAGGTCTTTCTTTGAGAAAATGGCGCCGTCAAATTACATGCACTTATTTGTATTTATAGCAGTGAGTTGCATTCTAGTAAAGAAAGTTGCAATGATGTCTCACATCCACTTTCTTGCTGCAGGTGAGCATTGGGAAACAATGGAAGGGGTTTCTGGACTACAATGAAACTATTGGGTTCACATTTCATGTAAGGATGTTGTTTCTTATGTATATTGTTCGTTATTCTATTCAGTTTCCTGTTAAGTTGGAGGCCTCATAAATAAATAATGCCCTATACGCTCCGGTTTTTGCAGGAGGATGCGATGAGACTTGGGAGAGGTGCCAAGAATAAATACATAGCCTGATGTGTATAGTACCGTTCTTGGTAGTGCTTAATGCTTTCCAACTGCAAAAACAGCAATCTATTCTAGCTTGCAGAGTAACTTCTGACTAATGTTTGCTCTCTGCCGGCCTCGTATGTTTACGATTACATATTTTAAGCTTGACTTCAAATTTTCAGTTTAAGATGTGAATGTAGTACGATGGATGAGTACGATACGACTCAGTTCGTTTAGTTGTTTACCTCCTACAAATTGTTCTGCTTGCATCCTGAAGTCCAAACAACCTTCACATAACTAACATACACGAAGAACTGGATGTACTTGAAGTCGAAGTCGCGCTGGGTTTCGTTTTGTACAAAAATGTGCCGTGACAGAGTCAGAAATTTTAAATGAGGGGCCTCTCATAAACGTAAAACAAATTTACAAACCCCTTAAGCTCGAGTAAGAGGTATACTAGAAAGAAACAATAAAAAAATTAGAAGAATGTATTCAAGTGTTTACTGATTAGTAACTAATTAATACGGTCCAAACCACTTCTTTGAGCCCGCTCTATAAGGTAATCTCAGGATCCAAATTGTTCCTTAGGTCTTTTATGAATTCGTATGCCATCCTGCAAAATTCAATCGAATCGAAAATTATCTAACCCTTGAGTTATTATTACGAGCATTTGACAATTTGATAACTAAACGTCTTCTGATTTCAATGAAGTTTTGCAAAGATGATCATTTAGTGATAACCTAAAAAATCAATGGGTTGGATGACGAAAAATATTGTTAAGCAAGAATAAACAAGTAAATAACACTGTACTAAGTTACAACCTAGTTGGCGCTTGAGTGCTAGCACTATTGTATGAACAATACTCATCACAAAAAACAACACATATTTTATTTCCTTTTTGAATTTTACAAAAGCATATATTATACACAACATACCAAATAGGAGCTATAACATGCATGCATGCTTGAAACATAGGAAATGAAGGCACTATATAATCAAATACCCCACTCATTTGGAAAAGCATATGCATATACAATATACATGCACAACTTTAATTATTGTCACACCATATAGTACTATATATCTTGATGAATGACTAATCGATAGGATCGATCAGCCATTAGTCAAACATTTTGGATTTTCATCTGCTCCAAGTACGATTTTCCATCAAGCCTACGGCGGGAGAAGAAATCGTTCAGGTACTTTTCCGTCCCAATCCTTTTGAACAGTGGTGGGTTTTGGGGGGATACCAAGCTTCTGAGTGGCCCAATCTCTGCCTCGTATTTAGGGACGAAGAACATCGCAACCGACACCCTTTCCTTCTCTGAATTCACCATTACCCTGTGTTCAATGCTTTTGTACACTCCGTTGCTCAGCATCTGCATACATTTACACACCTTTAATTTCAAGTTCAAGAGAAATTATAGTACTTAAAATAAATTAAGAGAATTGTTATTTGCACTTCAAGAATTTTATGTGTACTTCAAACTTTCTATTTTAAGAAAGAAAAATATTCTTGCGAGGATTGTTCGATGATATTTTGAAAGTGTCAATAACAATTCATATGCTAATTTAATCTCACTTTTCTTCAAATGTAATATAAATTTTCCTTAGTATGATCTGGACATGTTTTTCTATGTGCCAGGAACAAAGCTCGGTATACTAAGTCTCATAATACAAGTGATTAAATACTTAGAAAAAAAAAAAATTTCAAACCATTTGTATTATGATACTTGGTTTACTGGGCCATATTTCCGGCACACTAAAAAATTTTCATTAAATGCAATATGATAACATAAATGAATAGGTAACACAAACGGTTTGGCCCCTTATTACATATAAGAGTTATTCCTTCTTCAGTAACAACGTGGCAGTTATACAGTGACACAATTATATGCAGTGGTGGAGCCAAAAAATCCTGTTAAGAGGGGCACACTTCAGACTAAAATGAGCATAATACATATAGAAACGTAGTCTCGTTCTTTTAGTCACTTGGTGACCAACAGTTGAACTTGATATCAAGGGTTGATAATAAAACATTAAAAGCACATCCATTTATTGTTCATTCTTGATATTAAATTCGCATGTGAGTGACCAAGCATTCCTTCGTAAAAACATAAGGCATAAGAGAATTTGGAAGTTTTTTTTTTTCTTTTTTTTTGACATAAACAAACTTTTTCTCTTCTTGATTTCATAAATGATATAATAGAGAAAAATGAGAAATTAATCAAAATAATAGTTTGCAAGCAAAGGAAAAAAATTGTATATAGGAAAGAATCAGAGAATATGATCAACTAATATCATTATAGAATTGTAGTTTTGAACTTCTGATGTAAAAAATTAAGGCTTTATATTTTTTGGATAAAGTTAATTTGACTAACCAATACAAAACAAATTCAAGTTAAAAGTGGCATTATAAAATTGATCAATGGTAGTAGAGGTTTATAAGAAAAAAAATTCAGGACAATGGCCTTAAAGTGGCTTCGTCATTGATTACATGTTGCCATCGAAAGAAGAATGATTTAACCTATGACGTGAACCCAAGTATTGTCCTACTACTATAGTAATATGATAGATTAAAGTTTTTATTTTATTGTTAATTGATCAAACTCAACAGTTTCAAACCACTGATAAAATGTTCCACGTACGGTGGTTTGTTCATTCTACATACCAATTCAATAATATTGATAAAGCTAGTACATGCAAATCTCAACTTTTCTTTCAGCTGGCTTATCCTGATTTGTGCCCTAGTTTCACCGATGTTTTTTAGTATCAAAATATATACACATATTTAACTGTTGAATTTCATCTGATAATTCTCCTTCATTAAGTTAGGTTGTTGAATCAAATTCAAAGATCAAATATGTGACCGCACCGAGTACTTGTACATACTAAAGTAATAGACAACTTCATTTCATTAACTCAAACATGAATGTATAGAGATTCAAAATCCCACGTTTGTTAGCTTTAGTAGTCTTTTTCTCTTTCATTTATCATCTTTTACTACTTTGTGGTTGAATATATAGGGCAGAAATGAAGGGTGAGGAAAGAAGAATATATACAAAAATGCTACTTTTAACATATCCTCTATTAGAGATGTGGTACAAATGTACTGTGAAAAGTGTGATGAGTATAGGATTAATCGAATATATAAGACGAACCTCAAAGATGTCCCCTACATTCACCACAAAAGCATCTTTATGGAAGTTGACAGGCATCCAAACCCCGTCTTTTTTAATTTGGAGACCGTCTCCATTAAGCTGGTTGAGGATGGTGATCCCAGTTGCATCTGAGTGAGGTGTGAGCCCTGCAACCAGCTCTGGTTGTGGACATGGAGGATAGTATGTCATCCTCACTGATTGCATCCCATCTTTATCAAACAACTCCTCTATCTCACTCATCTCTATCTTCAGAGCCTTCGCCATAAACCCAAGAAGTCTCATGGCAAGTTGATCCAATTCCATAAAGTATGACTCCAAGGTATTCCTAGTATATACCAAGAAAACATGTTAATTTAAAAAATCATAAAAACTGGGTGCGCATGTGTTTGAATAAGTGAGAAAACAATTGTATACAAGTTTAGGGTCGTTTCACAACCATTTTTATTTTGGTTTTCAGCTTTCGTTTTCACTTTTTTTGAAAATTAAAAAAATGAAAAGTGAAAATGGTTATTAAACGGGTGCTTAAGATTTATCAGAGAAAGGACCTGAGGGAAGAAGGGAGCTCCGCGATGAGGTACGGATTTCTTCGATGAATAGGGTTGGTTATCATATAGAACCTATCACCCCAGTCAAGCTTTTGGTCTTTGGTCTTGACTATGTTTCCATACCCTTCAAAATCACCTGATCTTATTGTATATTTCATTTTCTCATCCAAAGGAAGCTTAAAGAACACTTGAACCTCATGTTTCAGCTTCTCTAACAGCATAGGGCTAACTCCATGGTTCACCAACTGTAAATAAATAAAAAAATAACAATATCATGGTTATGTGTTACTTTTCTCCAACTTTATTTTGATAAATTGTAGACATATAATAGAAAGTAAAAAGATAAAGGCCGTATAAAACAAGACAATACATCTAACTAGCTATGCTTAACTATGAAATCTTTCATATTTATTTAGTTCATCAGATATTAAATTCATGCAATTCCAAATGATACTAGCTTGTCTTGAGGAGATATATATAACAATTAAGTGCATACTAATCCGTGTCTATATTAAGAAAAAAGTACTTAAGTTCAATAAATTTGAGAGATCAGTATTAGACCTGAAAAATGCCCCAATCTTTGCAAGTTGAGTGCAGTTTTTCTAGTTGACTTGCAAAGTCTGAGGTTTCTCCGTTAACAAATTTCGTCATATCGATAGTAGGGATAGAAGGGAAGGTGCCCTTATGACTATCAGAGAGTTCAGATGGAGTTGGCTCTTGTTCCAAACGCACGTAACATTGTGGGACTGAGATTAAGGACTCTTTGGCGATCTCTAGTACGCTGAATAGCGAATTAGAGCTTTGGGAGCCTGCTGGGAGCTGCGATAGTGCCATTTTTATTTACTACTCAAGTGTATATACACCACAAAGTTATATATTGCTGTTTATATAGGCTAAAACGTATGGCAAAAACTGTAAATATTGAGAGAGGAAAAACTAGGGCATAGTAGTGGAAGTGTCGTTCCCTTTACCTGGTCCAAATAATTGTGTTTTTTCGGCTAATGTTTCTATTTGAAGTTTCTGGAAGGCCGACGTCGTTAATTTACGCCTCTTTAGTTTCATGCATTTGCTATTGTACTACCGATACATTAAGCAGTAATAAAATATAGTAACTTTTCCTTGGTGATTTTACCAATTTGGAACAGAGAAATATTGTAATTACTAATTAGCTCTTAATCTTGTGATATGAGAGGTCTCAAGCTCAAATTCTTTTATCTCTCCGTTAGCCACAAAACATACATTTGCTATCTTTTCGATGAGTAATTCTGAAAGATCGAACCGTTAACTTATCCTCAAATTCTTTTATCCACATCTTTTTATGCTAGCTATAAAAATTTACTTGAAACGAAACATCCCCATATATATTGCCTGCATATCTGTTGTAAAGTTCCCCGGGGAAGTGAGTTCAACCATACAAAATGAGCTTGTGAGTCGTTATTAAAAAATCAAAATTAGCTTTGGTTTTTTCAGATTAAGAACCAAACAAAATGCAAGTGTTTATTATCAGTCATTATATGTGGTGAATGGAGCCATAGAGGAGTTTATTTTCAACGCATATTTCACCCCCATATATATAATTTGTGGATCGATATCTGAGCTTTGTAAACGTTTGATGAATACGTTAAAATATGTCAGATGAATTGCGGGAGCATCTGTTAAGGTTGTAGCTGATATATGGCTTATTTGGAAGTGCTTTTAAAATGAGTGAAAATGCTTTTGGTGAAATTGATTTTGGGTTCTAAAAGAACTTTTAAGTGTTTTTTGAAAGAAGTACCAGATATCTGCTTCTTGTAAGAAACACTTAAAGTGCTTTTCCAGGATCCACCTGGATTTTTACTAAGGATAGTTTTAAAAACATTTTTACCAAAAACGCTTAGTTATTTTAAAAGCACTTCCAATGAGTTTATATACAATGAACAACCATTGATAATCTTTTACATATGCTTGTTGCAAGCTTAAGCCCATTTAATTTATAAATGGCAAAAACAACACCCTGTTGAACTCAAATATGTACAAACAAACATATTATGCATAAACTATATAGATGGATTTTGACTAAATTGGCAAAAATGTTTCAATCAAAACTTATATATTAGTTAAGATCGGGAGACACCTATTTTTTTGACATACAACACACTTTGTAGGGCTCACTCGGTAACTTT